>NW_026518542.1:12500-33675 GCF_027409825.1 Scomber japonicus | reverse complement strand
AAAATATAGAGCTCTATATAGTAGAGAGGGAAGGAGGGTCTCAGCCTCCATTATGACATCACATCACCTGCAGCACAGAGGTCAAAGGTCACAGTGTGATAAATAGGCTGGGATGAAGAGGTGAGCACTTTATTAGAGGAACAGCTTCCTTCCTTTCTTCCTACCTTCCTTCCTTCCTTCCTTCTTCTCTCTTTCTTTGCTCCCTCATCCTTCCATCCTTGCTTGCTTCCTTCCTTTCCTTCCTGTCCTTCTTTCCCTCCTTCTTTCCTTCCTTCTTCTCCTAAATTCTTTCCTCTTTTGGTCCTTTCCTTACTCCTTTCCTTCCTTCCTTCCTACCTTCCTTCCTACCTTCCTTCTTCCTTCTTCTCTCTTTCTTTGCCTCCTTCCTTCCTTCTTCTTTCCTCCCTCCTTTCCTCCCTCCTTTCCTTCCTTCTTCCTTCCTCCCTTCCCTCCTTCCCTTCCTTCCCTTCTTTCCTTCCCTTCCTTCCCTCCTTCTCTCTTTCTTTCCTTCCTTCTCTCTTTCTTTCCTCCTTTCCTTCCTCCCTTCCCTCCTTCCCTTCCTTCCCTCCTTTCCTTCCTTCCTTCTTTCCTCCTTCTCTCTTTCTTTCCTTCCTTCTCTCTTTCTTTCCTCCTTCCCTTCCTTCCCTCCTTTCCTTCCTTCCTTTTTTCCTTCCTCGGGTCAAATTGACCCTGTCTGTTTTGACTGTTCCTTCTTTCCTTCCTTCTTTCCTCCCTCCTTCCCTTCCTTCCCTCCTTCTCTCTTTCTTCCCTCCTTCCTTCCTTCTTCCTTCCTCCCTCCTTTCCTCCCTCCTTTCCTTCCTTCTTCCTTCTTTCCTTCCCTCCTTCCCTTCCTTCCCTTCTTTCCTTCCCTTCCTTCCCTCCTTCTCTCTTTCTTTCCTTCCTTCTCTATTTCTTTCCTCCTTTCTTCCCTCCTTCCTTCTTCTTTCCTCCCTCCTTTCCTCCCTCCTTTCCTTCCTTCTTCCTTCTTTCCTTCCTTTCCTTCCCTTCCTTCCCTCCTTCTCTCTTTCTTTCCTTCCTTCTCTCTTTCTTTCCTCCTTTCCTTCCTCCCTTCCCTCCTTCCCTTCCTTCCCTCCTTTCCTTCCTTCCTTCTTTCCTCCTTCCTTTCCTCCTTCTCTCTTTCTTTCCTTCCTTCTCTCTTTCTTTCCTCCTTCCCTTCCTTCCCTCCTTTCCTTCCTTCCTTTTTTCCTTCCTCGGGTCAAATTGACCCTGTCTGTTTTGACTGTTCCTTCTTTCCTTCCTTCTTTCCTCCCTCCTTCCCTTCCTTCCCTCCTTCTCTCTTTCTTCCCTCCTTCCTTCCTTCCTTCTTCCTTCCTTCCCTCCTTTCCTCCCTTCCTTCTTTCCCTCTTCCTTCTTTCCTTCCCTCCTTCCCTTCCTTCCCTTCTTTCCTTCCCTTCCTTCCCTCCTTCTCTCTTTCTTTCCTTCCTTCTCTCTTTCTTTCCTCCTTTCCTTCCTCCCTTCCCTTCTTCCCTTCCTTCCCTCCTTCCCTTCCTTCCTTCTTTCCTCCTTCCTTCCCTCCTTCTCTCTTTCTTTCCTCCCTCCTTTCCTTCCTTCTTCCTTCTTTCCTTCCCTCCTTCCCTTCCTTCCCTTCTTTCCTTCCCTTCCTTCCCTCCTTCTCTCTTTCTTTCCTTCCTTCTCTCTTTCTTTCCTCCTTTCCTTCCTCCCTTCCCTCCTTCCCTTCCTTCCCTCCTTTCCTTCCTTCCTTCTTTCCTCCTTCCTTCCCTCCTTCTCTCTTTCTTTCCTTCCTTCTCTCTTTCTTTCCTCCTTCCCTTCCTTCCCTCCTTTCCTTCCTTCCTTTTTTCCTTCCTCGGGTCAAATTGACCCTGTCTGTTTTGACTGTTCCTTCTTTCCTTCCTTCTTTCCTCCCTCCTTCCCTTCCTTCCCTCCTTCTCTCTTTCTTCCCTCCTTCCTTCCTTCCTTCTTTCCTTCCTTCTTCCTCCCTCCTTCCTTCTTCCTTCCCTCCTTCCGTCCTTCCTTCCTTCCTTCTTCCTCCACAGCTGATGGTGAGGGTAAGTTAGGGGATGATATCTTTATGTGCTGCTGATACTGAGTGAGATATTGAGTGTGTGTGTGTGTGTGTGTGTGTGTGTGTCTTCCTTCCCTCCTTCTCTCTTTCTTTCCTTCCTTCTCTCTTTCTTTCCTCCCTCCTTTCCTTCCTTCTTCCTTCCCTCCTTCTCTCTTTCTTTCCTTCCTTCTCTCTTTCTTTCCTCCCTCCTTTCCTTCCTTCTTCATTCTTTCCTTCCCTCCTTTCCTTCCTTCCTTCTTTCCTCCTTCTCTCTTTCTTTCCTTCCTTCTCTCTTTCTTTCCTCCTTCCCTTCCTTCCCTCCTTTCCTTCCTTCCCTCCTTTCCTTCCTTCCTTTTTTCCTCCTTTCCTCCCTTCCTTCTTTCCATCCTTTCCTTCCTTCTTCCTCCCTCCTTCCTTCTTCCTTCCCTCCTTCCGTCCTTCCTTCCTTCCTTCTTCCTCCACAGCTGATGGTGAGGGTAAGTTAGGGGATGATATCTTTATGTGCTGCTGATACTGAGTGAGATATTGAGTGTGTGTGTGTGTGTGTGTGTGTGTGTGTGTGTGTGTGTGTGTGTGTGTGTGTGTGTGTGTGTGTGTGTGTGTGTGTGTGTGTGTGTTATATGAGGAGCAGCGGATGAGTGATTGGGTGATTTCGGTGTGTAACTCTGCTGCAGCTGCTGCATGATGGGAATAACCTCGGCGACCTTTGACCTTCTCATCGCCATCCTTCATGCTTCAAAACAAATATGGAAGCGCTCCGCCGAACATTTCTACAGAGTGTCTGGTATCTAAGTGATAATCCCCTGCACACACACACACACACACACACACACACACACACACACACACACACACACACACACACACAAGCATAGCGCTGTGTCGGATGTCAGGACATTTGGATGTCCTTCAGACAATGAATACATCATCCTCAGTGTGTGTGTGTGTGTGTGTGTGTGTGTGTGTGTGTAGTGGGTGTGTGCGTGTGTGTGTGTGTGTGTGTGTAGTGGGTGTGTGCGTGTGTGTGTGTGTGTGTGTGTGTAGTGGGGGGATGTGTGTGTGTGTGTGTGTGTGTGTGTGTGTGTGTGTGTGTGTGTGTGTGTGTGTGTGTGTGTGTAGTGGGTGTGTGCGTGTGTGTGTGTGTGTGTGTGTAGTGGGTGTGTGCGTGTGTGTGTGTGTGTGTGTGTGTAGTGGGGGGATGTGTGTGTGTGTGTGTGTGTGTGTGTGTGTGTGTGTGTGTGTGTGTGTGTGTGTGTGTGTGTGTGTGTGTGTGTGTAGTGTGTGTAGTGTGTGTGTGTGTGTGTATGTGTGTAGTGGGGGGATGTGGAGCATAAAGAGATCTGTGATTATTATGACATGACAGCATGATTACAAACTGACTGACAGCCACCATATATCTCCCATCCCAGTCCTGGACACATACACACACACACACACACACACACACACACACACACACACACACACACACACACACACACACACACACACACACACACACACACACACACAGAGTGAGGTCATTCACTGACATCATGCATTCCCTATCCTAACCCTAACTATCACAACTAAGTAAGCACTAGCCAAAATGACCTCACTTCCCAGGTAAATATAGTAATACACACACACACACACACACACACACACACACACACACACACACACACACACACACACACACATACACACATTTGCTTTGTAAACAATGACACTGAAAGGTCGTAGTAGTTGTAGCTGCTGGAGGTGGAGCTAGTTTATACTACTTTATATACAGTTAGCTAGTTTATACTACTTTATATACAGTTAGCTAGTTTACACTACTTTATATACAGTTAGCTAGTTTATACTACTTTATATACAGTTAGCTAGTTTACACTACTTTACATACAGTTAGCTAGTTTATACTACTTTATATACAGTTAGCTAGTTTATACTACTTTATATACAGTTAGCTAGTTTATACTACTTTATATACAGTTAGCTAGTTTATACTACTTTATATACAGTTAGCTAGTTTACACTACTTTATATACAGTTAGCTAGTTTATACTACTTTATATACAGTTAGCTAGTTTATACTACTTTATATACTGTTAGCTAGTTTATACTACTTTATATACAGTTAGCTAGTTTATACTACTTTATATACAGTTAGCTAGTTTATACTACTTTATATACAGTTAGCTAGTTTATACTACTTTATATACAGTTAGCTAGTTTACACTACTTTATATACAGTTAGCTAGTTTATACTACTTTATATACAGTTAGCTAGTTTATACTACTTTATATACAGTTAGCTAGTTTATACTACTTTATATACAGTTAGCTAGTTTATACTACTTTATATACAGTTAGCTAGTTTATACTACTTTATATACAGTTAGCTAGTTTATACTACTTTATATACAGTTAGCTAGTTAACACTACTTTATATACAGTTAGCTAGTTTACACTACTTTATATACAGTTAGCTAGTTAACACTACTTTATATACAGTTAGCTAGTTTACACTACTTTATATACAGTTAGCTAGTTTATACTACTTTATATACAGTTAGCTAGTTTATACTACTTTATATACAGTTAGCTAGTTTATACTACTTTATATACAGTTAGCTAGTTAACACTACTTTATATACAGTTAGCTAGTTTACACTACTTTATATACAGTTAGCTAGTTTACACTACTTTATATACAGTTAGCTAGTTTATACTACTTTATATACAGTTAGCTAGTTTATACTACTTTATATACAGTTAGCTAGTTTACACTACTTTATATACAGTTAGCTAGTTTATACTACTTTATATACAGTTAGCTAGTTTACACTACTTTATATACAGTTAGCTAGTTTATACTACTTTATATACAGTTAGCTAGTTTATACTACTTTATATACAGTTAGCTAGTTTACACTACTTTATATACAGTTAGCTAGTTTATACTACTTTATATACAGTTAGCTAGTTTACACTACTTTATATACAGTTAGCTAGTTTATACTACTTTATATACAGTTAGCTAGTTTATACTACTTTATATACAGTTAGCTAGTTTACACTACTTTATATACAGTTAGCTAGTTTATACTACTTTATATACAGTTAGCTAGTTTACATTACTTTATATACAGTTAGCTAGTTTACACTACTTTATATACAGTTAGCTAGTTTACACTACTTTATATACAGTTAGCTAGTTTAGTCCAGTGGTTCCCAACCTAGGGGTGGGGCCCCTCCAAAGGGTCAGCAGATAAATGTGAGGGCTGGTGAGATGATTAATGGGAGAGGAAAGAAGAAAAAACAAAGTAAAGTACTAGTACCTCAAACTGTACTACAGTAAAGTACAAGTACCTCAAACTGTACTACAGTAAAGTACTAGTACCTCAAACTGTACTACAGTAAAGTACTAGTACCTCATATTATACTTGAGTGAATGTATTTATTCTCTTCTCATCACTATAAACATATTTGTTGAATATGAGTCATCGATGCTCGTTTACTTCCTGCTGCAGGTTTTTAATCTGCTGAAAGAAAAGAAACTACAGAAACATTAGAGCAGCTTTATTCCTCTACAGTGTGTGTATGTGTGTGTGTGTGTGTGTGTGTGTGTATGTGTGTGTGTGTGTGTGTGTGTGTGTGTGTGTGTGTGTGTGTGTGTGTGTGTGTGTGTGTGTGTGTGTGTGTGTGTGTGTGCGTGTGTGTGTGTGTGTCACTGAGAGACGACAAGTTCCTGAGTAAATATCCTTCCACTGGTTTCATATGTGGAGCCGGTGTGTGAGTATGCTGATGAGAGTTTATTTGAGTATCAGTGTGTGTGTGTGTGTGTGTGTGTGTGTGTATGTATGTTATGTGCGTGTATGTTATGTTATGTGTGAGTGTGTGTGTGTGTATGTGTGTGTGTGTGTCTGTATGAGTGTGTACGTGTATGTTTGAGTGTGTGTGTATGTTATGAGTGTGTGTGTGTGTGTGTGTGTGTGTGTGTGTGTGTGTGTGATGTGATGATTCATGCTTGTAGCTTGTAGGAGGATCATTAAGATAAGAGCTGCAGCTTTTCTAACACAGCACACACACACACACACACACACACACACACACACACACACACACACACACACACACACACACAGATACACACCAAACCAAAATACACTCTCAGGATTTTATTATTCTTCTTTTTTTTTAATTTTTTAACATTTTTCTCTTTTATTTTTATTCTGTGTGATTCCCAGAGTCATCCCCAACTTTTCCCAGTCAGACCTATTTGGCATCATTTCATCTCTGCAGACTCTCTCTCTCTCTCTCTCTCTCTCTCTCTATCCCCCCCCCCCTCCTCTCTGCTGGCTGATGTCCCCGCCCCTCACTCTCAGTTGAAGAGCCGGAAGCGCTTCATTTAAGACTCGCTGCAGCCCGGAGGGGAGGAGACAGGCGGGTTGTTGCTGATTGTCCCTAAAAAAATGCAATGTCACTTTCATTTCCTTTTATTCACTGTTGGATTATTTAAGAATATTAAAATCAGTCTGACTTTATAAGATCCTGTATGCATTAAAAATATACAGTTATATATTATTATTTATTATTTCTCTCTGTCTATTTTAACATAATATTATAAATCTATATTAAAGGATTAACTAGATTATTCACCATTACAGTGTGATGCAAACATACATTCAGCATCAGGTTTATTAATGTTTAAATGGACCTAATATTACTTTTATTAATGAAATACAAAAGCTTCAATGCATTTATTCTTTAGAAATATATATTTTTATTTAAATAAATAAATAAATAAATGAATGAATGTGTGTATGAATCAGTAAGTCCGTTCTATTAATTATTATAATAATAATAATAATTATTATTATTTATTTTTCATTTTTTCATTTTTTTATTTTTTTATTTTTTATTTTTTATTATTATTATTTATTATTATTATTTATGTTTTGTTTTTAATTTATTATTTTTTAAATTATTATTACTATTATTATTATTATTATTATTATTAGTGTGGACTTGAAGAAAATTATTTCCAAAAAGCAAATATGAAGGAATATAAATAAGTCAGATTAAATGCACTCAAACACAGGCAGAATAAATATGATAAAAGCCATAATTAAGAACATATTGTTTATTTAATGAACATTAAAAATGTAAAAAAAAAATATGTTCAGTATAATTTGCCTAAAAGTCAGAAATAATGACACTGAGAGATACAGAGATTTGATTGAAGATGAATATTGTTTTAAAAAGTCTCTGATTTAGATTTGATATAAATTAAGAAAAGAGCTTTAATTCAAACATGTTTTGATGTTTTTCCATTTTCTGAATATATTTATAAAATAAATCCTAATACTCAGATTTTAGATCTATGAACTGGATCAAACACACAGAGTTTGATATTAAAGGATCAATATGTAGATTTTATTTTGATTTGTATCATGTGTTTTATGCTTTTGTGTTTGTGGGTGATTTCATTAGACTGTCATATGTTAATTTATCTTTACGTTAAATTCAGTGGAATCAGCTGAGGCAGCGTTTTACTGGTTAGCTTGAACTACTTTACAGTTAAAGACCAATTCATCATCCAAACTGTATACACTACAGTAAAGTACAAGTACCTCAAACTGTACTACAGTAAAGTACTAGTACCTCAAACTGTACTACAGTAAAGTAAAAGTACCTCAAACTGTACTACAGTAAAGTACAAGTACCTCAAACTGTACTACAGTAAAGTACTAGTACCTCTAACTGTACTACAGTAAAGTACAAGTACCTCTAACTGTACTACAGTAAAGTACAAGTACCTCAAACTGTACTACAGTAAAGTACTAGTACCTCAAACTGTACTACAGTAAAGTACTAGTACCTCTAACTGTACTACAGTAAAGTACTAGTACCTCTAACTGTACTACAGTAAAGTACAAGTACCTCAAACTGTACTACAGTAAAGTACTAGTACCTCTAACTGTACTACAGTAAAGTACAAGTACCTCAAACTGTACTACAGTAAAGTACAAGTACCTCAAACTGTACTACAGTAAAGTACTAGTACCTCTAACTGTACTACAGTAAAGTACAAGTACCTCAAACTGTACTACAGTAAAGTACTAGTACCTCTAACTGTACTACAGTAAAGTACAAGTACCTCAAACTGTACTACAGTAAAGTACTAGTACCTCTAACTGTACTACAGTAAAGTACAAGTACCTCAAACTGTACTACAGTAAAGTACTAGTACCTCTAACTGTACTACAGTAAAGTACAAGTACCTCAAACTGTACTACAGTAAAGTACTAGTACCTCAAACTGTACTACAGTAAAGTACAAGTACCTCAAACTGTACTACAGTAAAGTACTAGTACCTCTAACTGTACTACAGTAAAGTACTAGTACCTCAAACTGTACTACAGTAAAGTACTAGTACCTCAGACTGTACTACAGTAAAGTACTAGTACCTCTAACTGTCCTACAGTAAAGTACTAGTACCTCAAACTGTACTACAGTAAAGTACTAGTACCTCTAACTGTACTACAGTAAAGTACAAGTACCTCAAACTGTACTACAGTAAAGTACTAGTACCTCTAACTGTACTACAGTAAAGTACTAGTACCTCAAACTGTACTACAGTAAAGTACTAGTACCTCTAACTGTACTACAGTAAAGTACAAGTACCTCAAACTGTACTACTGTAAAGTACTAGTACCTCAAACTGTACTACAGTAAAGTACTAGTACCTCAAACTGTACTACAGTAAAGTACTAATACCTCAAACTGTACTACAGTAAAGTACTAGTACCTCAAACTGTACTACAGTAAAGTACTAGTACCTCAAACTGTACTACAGTAAAGTACTAATACCTCAAACTGTACTACAGTAAAGTACTAGTACCTCAAACCGTACTACAGTGAAGTACTAGTACCTCAAACTGTACTACAGTAAAGTACAAGTACCTCAAACTGTACTACAGTGAAGTACTAGTACCTCAAACTGTACTACAGTAAATTACTAGTACCTCAAACTGTACTACAGTAAAATACAAGTACTTCAAACTGTACTACAGTAAAGTACTAGTACCTCAAACTGTACTACAGTAAAGTACTAGTACCTCTAACTGTACTATGGTAAAGTAAAAGTACCTCAAACTGTACTACAGTAAAGTACAAGTACCTCAAACTGTACTACAGTAAAGTACTAGTACCTCTAACTGTACTACAGTAAAGTACAAGTACCACAAACTGTACTGCAGTAAAGTACAAGTACCTCAAACTGTACTACAGTAAAGTACAAGTACCTCAAACTGTACTACAGTAGAGTACAAGTACCTCAAATCGTACTACAGTAAAGTACAAGTACCTCTAACTGTACTACAATAAAGTACTAGTACCTCAAACTGTACTGCAGTAAAATACAAGTACTTCAAACTGTACTACAATAAAGTACTAGTACCTCAAACTGTACTACAGTAAAGTACAAGTACCTCAAACTGTTCTACAGTAAAGTACTAGTACCTCTAACTGTACTACAGTAAAGTACAAGTACCTCAAACTGTACTACAGTAAAGTACTACTACCTCAAACTGTACTACAGTAAAGTACAAGTACCACAAACTGTACTGCAGTAAAGTACAAGTACCTCAAACTGTACTACAGTAAAGTACAAGTACCTCAAACTGTACTACAGTAGAGTACAAGTACCTCAAATCGTACTACAGTAAAGTACAAGTACCTCAAACTGTACTACAGTAAAGTACTAGTACCTCAAACTGTACTACAGTAAAGTACAAGTACCTCAAACTGTACTACGGTAAAGTACTAGTACCTCTAACTGTACTACAGTAAAGTATAAGTACCTCTAACTGTACTGCAGTAAAGTAAAAGTATCTCAAACTGTACTACAGTAAAGTACAAGTACCTCTAACTGTACTACAGTAAAGTACTAGTACCTCTAACTGTACTACAGTAAAGTATAAGTACCTCTAACTGTACTGCAGTAAAGTAAAAGTATCTCAAACTGTACTACAGTAAAGTACAAGTACCTCAAACTGTACTACAGTAAAGTACTAGTACCTCTAACTGTACTACAGTAAAGTACAAGTACCTCAAACTGTACTACAGTAAAGTACTAGTACCTCAGACTGTACTAGAGTAAAGTACAAGTACCTCTAACTGTACTACAGTAAAGTACTAGTACCTCAGACTGTACTAGAGTAAAGTACAAGTACCTCTAACTGTACTACAGTAAAGTACTAGTACCTCAGACTGTACTAGAGTAAAGTACAAGTACCTCAAACTGTACTACAGTAAAGTACTAGTACCTCTAACTGTACTACAGTAAAGTAATAGTACCTCTTTAATATATTTGTTAATGATTTTTTTTATATTTAATTTAAGTTTTCAGGTTAATAATTTAATGAATGATTAATTAACTGAAAGCAGACTTTTCATCTCATCAGCAGAAATCAATATTAAACTATAAACATCCATCACACCGTGTAGCCCCGCCCCTCCGGTGCTCCTCTGTGCATGAACCGAGCGCACCGTGCGCTGCAGTCCGGGCCGTGCTGGAGCAAAGCTGAGCGGGGAGGAGGAGGAGGAGGAGGAAGAGGAGGAGGGAGGGAGTGAGAGAGAGAGAGAGAGAGAGAGAGGAGGAGGATTTGAGGACTGTGTGCTGCTGCGTTGTTTTTCCTCCCGAGCTCTCAGCAGTCCGTCCGTCCGTCCTTCACTCCGAGCGGGACTCCACTGCGCTTCTGTCGGCCTCCAGGTGAGTGTGAGCCCGGTGCCGAGCAGAGCCGAGCCGTGCCGAGCCGAGCCGAGCCGGTTCTGCTGCGATTTGTTTGGTTTTTTATCTCTCAGCTGTTTTAATTATCACCCCAATCAATCAGTGTGTTTGTTTCATTGTGTCCACGGCGGGTCTCTGTGCGTGTGTGTGTGTGCGCGCGCGAGTGAAAGTGCATCCAAAATCTTAACATGCATGGCGGGGGGCAGCGGCTCCTCTGTGATAATCAACCCGGGTTGCAGGCTCTCTATCCCGGGTTGAATGCTCAGAGCAGCAGAGTCACGCTGGAGCTCAGTCACGCCGAGGAGACGCCACCTCTCCCCGGGTCTGCCTCTCTCTGTCCATCGGTGTTGTTGTTGTTGAACTTGTGTGTGTGTGCATGTGTGTGTGTGTGTCTGCGTGCATGTGTGTGTGTGTGCGTGCATGCATGTGTGTGTGTGTGTGTGGAAGCTTTAGTGCGCCAGAGCTGCAGCTTCTTTGGTGTTATTGTTGTGTTTTCCTGCAGCTCTTAAACAAACCTGCTGCAGAAATGTTTCCATCCTGCTTCTTCTGATGATGAAGGAGATGATGATGATGATGATGATGATGATGAAGGTGTTTTGGGGTATTTTGTGCAGGTGTGGTCAATCCTCCAGACTTATTCTCTCCTAACACTGTGATGATGATGATGATGATGATGTTGAGGCACTTTTCAGCTCCTGCAGTGACCTTCTCTGTACTTTATGCTCCATTTTCTCTCTCTCTCTCTCTCTCTCTCTCTCTCTCTCTCTCTCTCTCTCTCTCTCTCTCTCTCTCTCTCTCTCTCTCTCTCTGTCTCTGTCCCCCCCTCCCCTCTCTCTCTCTCTGCCCCCCCCCCCCTCCTCTCTCATTTTGGTGTCACTTTCCTGTGTTAATCCTGCAGGAGCTCTCTCTCTCTGGTGATGATGAATGCTGCTCTATATTTATCTAGTGTGTGTTTTTGGGTAGTTTTGTTTCTCTTCCAGCTGTTTGAGGTGATTTAATGATTTAGCACTTTTTTTTTTTTAGATGTCATGATAGTATTTTCTCTGTGACAGTTTAAAAAAACAAAAAAAAGGCGTGTTTTTTTGTTTTTTGTCTTTTTTTTTACTCTTCTTTTTTTTTGCGCAGACCCTTTTTTCCCTTTTTCAAATCCTGTAGAGCAATTATGTAATCAGATACAAGCTGGACTGGACTGCTGCTTTCTCTCCTCCCTCCTTCCCTCCCTCCCTCCTCTTTTCCTTCTCCATTTCTTTCACCCTCTTCCTCTCCTCTCCTCTCCTCCCCCCCACCCCCCCTCTTCCTCCTTGTTTTCTACTTTCCGCCTTCTTCTCTCTCCTTCACTGTTTCCCTTTTTTTGTAATCTTCTCTTTATCTTCTTTCTCTGCTCAGATTTTCCCTTATCATGCTTCCTCCTCCTCTTCCTCCTCCTCCTCCTCCTCCTCCTCCTCTTTTATTCCTTTGATGCAGTAACTGAAGGGGGGGAGGTGGGGGGGGGGGACATTTGGCAACTTGTTGACTGTTAGAAATTTGACAGTAAGGTGTCGTCTCTCTCTCTCTGTCTCTCTCTCTCTCTGTCTCTCTCTGTCTCTCTCTCTCTCTCTCTCTCTCTCTCTCTCTCTCTCTCTCTCTCTCTCTCTCTCTGTCTCTCTCTCTCTCTCTCTCTCTGTCTCTCTCTCCTCTCTGTCTCTCTCTGTCTCTCTCTGTCTCTCTCTCTCTCTCTCTGTCTCTCTCTCTTTCTGTCTCTGTCTCTCTCTCTCTCCCTCTCTCTCTCTCTCTCTCTCTCTGTCTCTCTCTCTCTCTCTCTGTCTCTCTCTCTCTCTCTCTCTCTCTGTCTCTCTCTCTCTCTGTCTCTCTCTCTGTCTCTCTGTCTCTCTCTCTCTCTGTCTCTCTCTCTCTCTCTCTGTCTCTCTCTCTCTCTCTCTCTCTCTCTCTCTCTCTCTCTCTCTCTCTCTCTCTCTCTCTCTCTCTCTCTCTCTTGCTGCTTTTTAACGCTCCGTCGTAAACGCCAAACGGATGACATCATAAAGTTTAATATCTCCAGACTGTAATTCGTGTGTTTTTGTGATAAGTTTGACGTTAAAATAGTAAAATTTAAATCTTCTCTCAGCTGATTTAACAAGGAGGTCAAAGGTCACAGTGTTTCTTTTAATTGCAGCTAAAAAACAATCTGCTTTAATTTCCTTTTTTTAATAAAGAAAAATACAAAAAAACTTGAAACTGAAGTCACAAGATGCTTCACATATAAAACAATATTAACAGAAATGATAAAAGATACAAGTAGAAAATGAAATAATACTTTTAAAATCTGTGTTTTTGTGGCTTTTATACCAAACTAAGGCTGCAGCTAATCATTAGTTTTATTATCTAATCATTATCATTATTTCAGTTAGTGGAAAATGGAGGAAAGTTAGGTCAATAATCCAAATATATCATCAGTTTATTGTCATAGAGGACGAAAGAAAACAGAAAATATTCAAATATGAGAAGCTGGAATTTGGGGATTTGCATATTTTTGTCTCTTAAAATGATTTAAAATGATTTAAAATGAGTTATCAATGATTAAAATGCTTCTTTTTATAAAACTATCCTGTAATAAAACTTATTAAAAGTTTAAGAAGTTTGTCTGCAGTCTGAAATCTGCAAAGTTATGATTTAAAAGGAAGGAAGGAAAGAAGGAAAGGAGGGAGGGAGGGAGGAAAGGAAAGGAGGGAGGAAGGGAGGAAGGAAGGAAGGAAGGACGAAAGAAACAAAGAAAGATGGTAGGAAGGAAGGAAAGGAGGGAGAAAGGATGGTGGAAGGAAGGAAAGGAGGGAGAAAGGATGGTAGGAGGAAGAAGGGAGGGAGGAAAGAAAGAAAGAAAGAAAGAAAGATGGTAGGAAGGAAAGAGGGAGGGAAAGAAGGAAGGAAGGATGGTAGGACGGAAAGAAGGAAAGGAGGGAGGAAGGATGGTAGGAGGAAGACGGAAGGGAGGGAAGTAAGGAAAGAAAGAAGGAAGGAAGGGAGGAAGGAACAGTGAAAACAGTCATGGTCAATTTGACCATTAAATAATATTTTAGCTTCTTTTAGTGATTTTAATATGAACTGAAGTGATTGTGTTAAATCAGCTGTGACGTCGTCTCCATGGTAACGAGACGAGGAGCTGCTCACTACTCTGTGTGTTTACAGCAGAGAGCAGAAGAGCAGACAGACATCTCACTCAAAAAGATAAATCCATTAACACTTAAAATAAATTAAAAATAGGTTTGTTTCTGTTACTCTCCGTGTTGCGTTCACTGACACAACGTAAATCAGACGCTTCTGTGTTTTTGCATGCAGCTCTCTTTTTAAATTAAATGTAGTAAAAAAATCTATAGAGGACAGGAAGTGTGGTGCTTTATGGGAAATGTGGTTTTAATTTTAGAGCTTCAAAAAAACATACACACACACACACACACACACACACACACACACACACACACACACACACACACACATACGGGCGTTTCCTGGGCGTTTCCTCTCATTATAATTAGAGTCAGAGAGTTTTTACATCAGCAGCTTGTTGCTTGTTTTGGCTCATAAATGATCTGATGAGTTAAAACATGGACACAGACTCTGGGTGGATGTTTGGCGATGATGATGAAGATGATGAAGATGATGATGATGATGATGATGATGATGATGATGATGATGATGATGATGAAGAATTTGTCGGCTCTGCTGCAGCGGCTCAGATAGCCGACAGAGTCATTTTAATACGGAGCTAATATTAAACTCTACTCTCTCTGCAGGAAGGTAGGAAGGAAGGAAAGGATGAAGGAAGGAAGGAAGGAAGGAAGGAAAGGAGTAGGGAGAGAGGGAGGAAGGACGGAAGGAAGGGAGGAAAGAAGGACAGAAGGAAGGAAAGGAGTAAGGAGGGAGGAAGGAAAGGACGAAGGAAGGAAGCAAGGAAGGATTGAAGGAAATGAGGAAAGGAGTATGGAAGAAGGAGAGAGCAAAAATTAAAGAAGAAGGAAGGAAGGAAGGAAGGAAGGATATTATTCTTATGTTTAGACTTAGCTGAGAGTTTTGGTTTCATTTTTTATTATAGCCTTAATATATTTTACAGTTTTTGACATTTAATAGATATTTTATTTTTATTATATTTTAGAGCTGCTACTAATATTCATTTCATGGTTCTTTCTTTTTATTTGTTGTATTTGAGGATTTTAGGAAACTAACTTTTGGTTTTATTGATTTTCGATTTAATAATGAAATGATTTCAGTTTCACTTCAAACTTTCACTTTGTTTCACCTTCCTTCCTTCTTGCCTTCCTTCCTTCCTTCATTCCTTCCATTTGTCCGTCCTCTTCCCTTCCTTCCTTCCTTCCATTTGTCCGTCCTCTTCCCTTCCTCCCTTCCTTCCTTCCTTCCTTCTTTCCTTCCTTCCTTCCTTCCATTTGTCCGTCCTCTTCCCTTCCTCCCTTCCTTCCTTCCTTCCTTCCTTCCTTCCATTTGTCCATCCTCTTCCCTTCCTCCCTTCCTCCCTTCCTTCCTTCCATTTGTCCGTCCTCTTCCTCCTTTATCTCTTGTTGGGTTTTTCTCCTCATGTAAACACATCTGTGAGTGTGTCGAACACTGTTGACTGTGTGTGTGTGTGTGTGTGTGTGTGTGTGTGTGTGTGTGTGTGTGTGTGTGTGTGTGTGTGTGTGTTAAAGCCTTTGATCCTCCTGTTAGTGTGCAGCAGCAGACGCTCTCAGCAGCAGCTTCATTGTCTCAGTAACAGACTTGATGTTTTATCAGAGGGAGTGACTGCAGACACACACACACACACACACACACACACACACACACACACACACACACACACACACACACACACACACACACACACACACACACAGACACACACACACACACAGAATAAACACACTTTGAGGTTTTGGCTTCTTTCCTCACATGTAGTTTTATTTATCACTTTAATTATCTTGTGACTCCTCAGATTTATGTTTGGGGGGAGGGGTGAGGGGGGGTGGGGGTGGTTGGGGTGTGAGGGGGGTGTGGGGGGGGGGGGGGCGGTCGCTGCATTAGAGGGTCTGTAGAGTTTAAATAAAAGCTGTAGAAAGATATAAAGTTTGGTGGATTGTCCCTTTAAACTTCCTGTCGTCCTCCCGGGTCAACTTGACCCCGTCTGTTTAGACTGTTCCTTCTTTCCTCACTTCCTTCTTTACTTCCTTCCTTCCTCTTTTCGTTTCTCCCTCCCTCCCTCCTTCCTTCTTTCCTTCCTTCCTCTTTTCGTTTCTCCCTTCCTCCTTCCTTCTTTCCTCCCTCCCTTCCTTCCTCTTCCTTTCTTCCTCCCTCCCTTCCTTCCTTCGTTCCTTCGTTCCTTCCTTCCTTCATTCCTCCCTCCTTCTTTCTTCTCACTTCCTTCTTTACTTCCTTCCTTCCTCACTTCCTTCCCTTCCATCCTCCTTCTCTCTTTCCTACCTTCCTCTTTTCCTTTCTCCCTCCCTCCTTCCCTCCCTCCATCCTTACTTCTTTCCTTCCCTCCTTCCTTCCTCTCTCGTTTCATTCCTTCTTCCTCCCTCCCTTCCTCCCTCCCTTCCTTCCTTACCTTGAGGACAACAGGAGGGTGAATGGATGTATTTTCAGAAACGAGGTCGCTCGTCTGTGTTGTTTTATTTTATTCCCTCGTTCCCCTTTTCTTCACCTCCATCTGTTCATCCTCTCCTTTATTCTCTCTCTCTCTCTTTCTCCATCATTTTCATTTTTTTTAAACTTTCTGCTCCGACTGAGACTTTACGTTAAAGTTTAAAGCTCAGTTTTAAAACCTCCTTCTTTGACTTTGAGGCTTAAACTTTAAATCTGGAGGAGTGAAGGAGGAAGAGGAGGAGGAGGAAGAGGAGGAGGAGGAAGAGGAGGAGGAGGAAGAGGAGTAGCATGATGGATGAAGGGAGGAGAGATATATATGTGAGAAGAAAGAGAAAAAGAGGAGAGATAATAATTCATGAAGCAAATATTTAACATTTTTTTCTTTGCTAAGAACAAAAACTAAATAAATTCACCTTTTTATTTTCTCACTAAGACTTTCTAACATTAAATTTGTTGGATTAACAGCTGATTTTAACAAAAATTCTCTGTTTCCAGCTTGTTAAATGTGAAATATTTGGTGGCTTTACTCTTGAATTCAGGATCTTTTGGATTTTTATGTACAAATAAGACGCTTTCCTTCAGCTTCAAGGAAACAGAGCAGATAAAAAAACTTGTTAAACTTTGTCTTTTGTCTGGATTTGAGTTGATACGTCTGTTTCTAGATGTTTAGCTTTGTTTCTCTTCAGTATGAGACATTTAACTGGTTTTATTTGTCGTATATCAGCTGCAGTAACACTGTGATACTGATGAGTGTGTAGTTTATATTGTGTAATATGAGTGTGTGTATTTATAAAGAACAGTGAAGATCAAATTCATCCTGCTTGTTCAACAGTTGTTAGAAACATTTCTGTTTTTACAAACCATAAAAACATGAAGCACTAAACAATGTAGTTTATAAAAAGTTCAGTTATCTTCTTCTAATAGATATTTCAGAGCTGCTACTAATATTCATTTCATGGTTCTTTGTTTATATTTGTTATATTTCAGGATTTTAGGAAACAATTAACTTTTGGTTTTTCTGATTTCTGATTTAATAATGAAATGATTTCACTTTAAACTTTCACTTTATTTCACTTTCCTTCCTTCTTTCCTTCCTTGCTTCCTTCCATTTGTCCGTCCTCTTCCCTTCCTTCCTTCCTTCCTTCCTTCCTTCTTTCCTTCCTTGCTTCCTTCATTCCTTCCATTTGTCCGTCCTCTTCCCTTCCTCCCTTCCTTCCTCCCTTCCTTCTTTCATTCATTCCTCCCTTCCTTCCTCCCTTCCTTCCTCCGTTTCCTTTTTACAAACTATAAAAACATGAAGCACAAAACAATGAAAGTTTATAAAAAGTTCAGTTATCTTCTTCTTTTCAGGAAATTAGAAACAATGAAAAGAAAGATTTAAATCTCTCCACATGATCACAAAACATGAAACTAAACTTTCACACAACGTTTTCACTTTCTGTTGATTCTAAACTAAAAATGACCCAAAAAAGAAAAGACTAAAAAAGTAAGTAAGAGGTAAAAGAAAGAAGGGACAACAGGAGGGAGGGATGAAGAATGTAAGCAGAAGAAGAAGAAGAAGAAGGTGCAGAGAGGAGGCGAAGTGACAGAGATAAAGAGGAAGAAGAAGAAGAGGAGGACAGGAGATAAACACACCAGCTGCAGAGGAGGAGGAGGAGGAGGAGGAGGAGAGGGAGGAGAGAGGGAGGAGGAGAGAGGGAGGAATGTTCTGGAAACCGTCCAGCTGATAGGAAGTGGAACAGTGCGACAGAGAGGAGGGCAAGACGGAGAGAGGGAGAGAGAGAGGGAGAGAGAGAGAGGGGGAGGGATAGGAGGGCAAGAGGGAGAGGGAGAGGGAGAGTCAAGGAAGGAGGGAGAGGAGGGCGAGAGAGAGACAGAGAGAGAGAGGGAGGGAGAGAAGGAGGAAGGGAGGGAGGGAAGGAGGGGGGAGGGAGGGAGGGGAGGGAGGGAGGACGAGGAGTGAAATGTTTCCCAGCGGCGAAGCTTCGGCTAAATATAGAGAAGTGTGTTCGAGCAGAGCGTCACCTTCAACTACAACACACTGCTTCTAACTGCTGTTAATCATCACTTTATTCATATTATATATATTACTGCTGTCTGATCACCTGTCAGCTGCTCCTTATTCTCTCTCTCTCTCTCTCTCTCTGTCTCTGTCTCTGTCTCTGTCTGTCTCTGTCTGGGAAGGAAAGAAGGAGGGAGGGAGGAAGAAAGGGGAATGGAGAAAGGAAGGAAGGGAGGAAAGAGAAAATGAGGGAGAGTGGAAGGAAGTAAAGAAGGAATAGTTAAAACATACGGGGTCAATTTGACCCGGGAAGACGACATGAAGGTTAAAGTCCGTGTAAAGTCAGTTCATTGATTTACTTGAAAATGGCTACAGAAAACGTGAAAAGACTGATAACTATGCTAACTGTTTCCTGTTTCTCTCATCAGTGGTTAACCTGCCTAGTGGCCAGTTATTGTAACGTCTAACACTACTACTACTACAGTCTACAGTTAGCCAGTTAGCTGAGTTAGCCGCCGAGCTAGCAGCCGAGTTAGCAGCCGAGTTAGCCGCCGAGCTAGCAGCTGAGTTAGCCGCCGAGCTAGCAGCTGAGTTAGCTGCCGAGCTAGCCGCTGAGCAAGTGGCAGAAAGGTCTCAGACATAGCGTCCATGTTTCTGGTAGAGGTGGTGACTTTTGATTGACAGGTGACACTTGGTAGGGGGCGGGGCTTCAGTGTTTGGGAGCAGAGGAAGAGGCTGATTTTTACACAACTTTGAAGCCTAATTTCATATATTTGGTGATTTTTTTTAATCATTCAAATTTGGCAGGGTGGTTAACAACACACTTTTCTGTGGTATGTCAAACTCACAACACATATTTATTCTTACTTTACAGACTTTAAAGGCTTTTATATCACACAGCTTGTTTCTCGTAGTGTTTGACAGTACTGAACATATTCTGTAGGTGTTTCTACACATCGACTCGAGCTGTCTGTTAGTGATCTGCTTCTTTTCAGTCTTACTGTGTGTGTGTGTGTGTGTGTGTGTGTGTGTGTGTGTGTGTGTGTGTGTGTGTACATAGCTGGGTTACATTGAGGTGAACAATCTTTCTTTTCCTCTCTGTCTTCCTTCCTTCCTTCCTCCCTGTCTTCTCTTCCTTCCTTCCTTCCTTGCTTCCTTCCATCTGACTTCTCTTCCTTCTCATCCCTCTTTTCCTTCCTTCCTTCCTTCCGGTCTTACTTCTTTCCTTCCATCTGTCTTCTCTTCCTTCTCATCCCTCTTTTCCTTCCGTCCTTCCATCTTTTTCTGGTCTGCTTTAACCTCAGCGTGGGTTAAACACACACATCAAAACTCTCTTCACACGTTGAAAGCTGCTCATATAGAGATCACATCAGATGTTGAGGAATCAAAAAGAGCATGGATATATTTTATTTATTATATATTTATATATTTATTTTTTATAAACACGTTTCACTGCCAGACTTTTTAAAAAGGGTTCAAAGAAGAAGCCAAAGTGATCATGAAAGCCGCTTAGCTCATAAATGTTCATGTACATTTTCAATCCGAGCAAGAAAAGCAAAACACATAAGCTGCAGATTCCTCATGAATAAAATATGTGAACAGAGTGTTTATGAAGACTCGGCGCCAATTTGAAGCAGGAAGCATTTTTCTATTTGCATGTTTAAAAAAAAAAAAAAAAAGAAAAGAAAAAAAAGGACTATCTGTTTAGATTTGTAGCTTCAGTTCCTGATAGACGTAGACTGTGGCTGTGGAGGGAAGGAAGGAAGGGAGGAAGGAGGGAGGGAAGGAAGGAAGGAAGGGAGGGAGGGAAGGAGGGAGAGAAGGTAGGAGGGAGGGAGGAAGAAAAGGAAGGGATGAAGGAAAGAAGGAAGGAGGGAGGGAGGAAGAAAAGGATGGAAGGGAGGAAGAAGGAAGGGAAGGAAAGAGGGAGGGAGGAAGGAAGGGAGGAAGGAGGGAGGGAAGGAAGGAAGGAGGGAGGGAGGAAGAAGGAAGGAAGGAGGAAGGAAGGAGGGAGGAAGGAGGGAGGGAGAGAAGGTAGGAGGGAGGGAGGAAGAAAAGGAAGGGATGAAGGAAAGAAGGTAGGAGGGAGGGAGGAAGAAAAGGAAGGGATGAAGGAAAGAAGGCAGGAGGGAGGGAGGAAGAAAAGGAAGGACGGAAGAAAAGGAAGGATGGAAGGGAGGAAGAAGGAAGGGAAGGAAAGAGGGAGGGAGGAAGGAGGGAAGAAGGAAGGAGGGAGGGAGGAAGGAGGGAGGGAGGAAGGAAGGAAGGAAGGAAGGAGGGAAGGAAGTTAGGAGGGAGGGAAGGAAGGAAGGAAAGGAGGGAGGGAGGGAGAGAAGGTAGGAGGGAGGGAGGAAGAAAAGGAAGGGATGAAGGAAGGAGGAAGGGAGGAAGAAAAGGAAGGATGGAAGGGAGGAAGAAGGAAGGGAGGAAGAAGGAAGGGAAGGAAAGAGGGAGGGAGGAAGGAGGGAAGAAGGAAGGAGGGAGGGAGGAAGGAAGGAAGGAAGGAGGGAAGGAAGTTAGGAGGGAGGGAAGGAAGGAAGGAAGGAAAGGAGGGAGGGAGGGAGCGAAGGTAGGAGGGAGGGAGGAAGAAAAGGAAGGATTGAAGAAAAGGAAGGAGGGAGGAAGGAAGGAAGGAAGGAGGGAGGAAGAAAAGGAAGGACGGAAGAAAAGGAAGGATGGAAGGAAGGAGGGAGGAAGGGAGGAAGGAAAGGAAGGACCTGCACTTCCTGTCTTTGACCAGACTAAAAACAGCTCATACCTT
>NW_026518542.1:5000-7500 GCF_027409825.1 Scomber japonicus | reverse complement strand
ATTCTTCATTAATGTTAAACTTCTGTCGGAGCTTCAGATGAAATGTTTTACAGCAGGATTCAACTTCAGCTGTTTCTTTCTTTTCTTTCTTTTCTTTTCTTTTCTTTTTTTTTACACCGTTGCCATGACAACAGAAAGGCTTACATCACTGACCTCCACCCTGCTGTTTATCTCCAGGGCGGAGCTGTAACACAATCCATGATGTCATCACATACTACATTACAGTATTAAAGTTGTGTGTGTGTGTGTGTGTGTGTGTGTGTGTGTGTGTGTGTGTGTGTGTGTGTGTGTGTGTGTGTGTGTGTGTGTGTGTGTGTGTGTGTGTGTGTGTGTGTGTGTGTGTGTGTGTGTGTGTGTGTGAGAGTGAGTGTGTGTGTGTTAGAGACTGTGTGTGTGTCTCTGTGTGTGTGTGTGTGTGTGTTGCAGTTTTCGGGAAATGAGCGTGAGGAAGAAAAACAGATTTATATTTCCTTTTTTAATTTCTTACATTAAATAAATAATTAGCCTTGAAATCTAAATTAATCTAACTTGTTTAAACCCTGAAATTAGTTTCCTTCCTTCCTTCCCTCCCTTCCTTCCTTTCCTTCCTTCCTTCTTTCCTCCCTTCCTTCCTTCCTTCCTTCCTTCCTTCTTCCTCCTTTCCTTCCTCCCTTCCTCCTTTCCTTCCATCCTTCCTTCTTCCTCCTTCCTTCCTTTCTCCCTCCTTTCCTTCCTTGACTTGAGGACAACAGGAGGGTTAATACATTACTGACTGTAGTAGTGATTTTAAATTTTACACACATTTTATTTAAAAGCCCCAAAAAATCTACAAATCACCAAAAATAAAAAAAGTCCTAAAATAATAAAAAATATTTAAATAAACTTTATTTGTACAAAGATTCAGCCTGAAGGATTAAAAACAAAAAATAAAGATAAATGATAATTATAATAAATGTTTGATTAATGAAAGTAATAATTTTATCTTTAACAAGAAAATCAGATTTAATAACTGTCAGTCATTCGTGTGTGTGTGTGTGTGTGTGTGTGTGTGTGTGTGTGTGTGTGTGTGTGTGTGTGTGTGTGTGTGTGTGTGTGTGTGTGTGTGTGTGTGTGTGTGTGTGTGTGTGTGTGTGTGTGTGTGTGTGTGTGTGTGTGTGTGTGTGTGTGTGTGTTATTAAGGAGCTTTACAGCAGCATATTCTTTACCACGCAAATACCGGCTGACATGCAAAGCATCATGGGAAATGAGTCTGATGATGATACTGGGCAGAGAGGAGGGGGGGGGGGGAGGGGTGACACGTCCTTGACCCGATGTACATTCATAAAGAGCTGAAACACACACACACACACACACACACACACACACACACACACACACACACACACACACACACACACACACACACACACACACACAGACACAGTAAAGAAGCTTTCATTCAGTTTCATTTGATCTGATTTAAGTTTGTAAACCAAACATTTTTTTCTCGCTGCTTCCTGTTTAATATCTGAGTGTGATGTCGTTGCTCGTCAGTTAGTTTATATGATTCTTAATTTCTCAGATGTTTATTTAAATTAATACATGTGTATTTAACCATATATTATATGTATTAAAGCCAGTCAGAACCAATTACAACCAGTCAGAACCAATTACAACCAGTCAGAACCAATTACAACCAGTCAGAACCAATTACAACCAGTCAGAACCAATTACAACCAGTCAGAACCAGATACAACCAGTCAGAACCAGTAACAACCAGTCAGAACCAATTACAACCAGTCAGAACCAATTACAACCAGTCAGAACCAGATACAACCAGTCAGAACCAGATACAACCAGTCAGAACCAATTACAACCAGTCAGAACCAATTACAACCAGTCAGAACCAGATACAACCAGTCAGAACCAGATACAACCAGTCAGAACCAATTACAACCAGTCAGAACCAGTAACAACCAGTCAGAACCAGTAACAACCAGTCAGAACCAGTAACAACCAATTACAACCAGTAACAACCAGTCAGAACCAGTAACAACCAGTCAGAACCAGTAACAACCAGTCAGAACCAGTAACAACCAATTACAACCAGTAACAACCAATTACAACCAGTCAGAACCAGTAACAACCAGTCAGAACCAGTCAGAACCAATTACAACCAGTCAGAACCAGTAACAACCAGTCAGAACCAGTAACAACCAATTACAACCAGTCAGAACAAGTTAGAACCAGTTTGAACCAGTTACAACCAGGCAATCAGAACCAATTACAATCAGCCAGAACCAGATACAACCAGTCAGAACCAGTTTGGATTAGTAAAAAACAGTCAGAACCAGTTACTACCAGTGGGACCCAGTTTAGACCAATAAGAACCAGATACTACCAGTGAGAACCAGTTAGAACCAGTCAGAACCAGATAGAACCAGATAGAACCAGTTATAGCCAGTCAGAACCAGTTACAACCAGATACAACCAGTTACAACCAGTCAGAACCAGATACAACCAGATACAACCAATTACAACC
>NW_026518541.1:17500-33740 GCF_027409825.1 Scomber japonicus | reverse complement strand
AGGTTTTAATGGGTGAGGGTCTACCCCAGCAGGTCCTGTTAATGGGTGAGGGTCTAACCCCAGCAGGTCTGTTAATGGGGTGAGGGTCTAACCCCAGCAGGCCTGTTAATGGGTGGAGGGTCTAACCCCAGCAGGCTCTGTTAATGGGTGAGGGTCTAACCCCAGCAGGTCTGTTAATGGGTGAGGGTCTAACCCCAGCAGGCCTGTTAATGGGTGAGGGTCTAACCCCAGCAGGTCCTGTTAATGGGTGAGGGTCTAACCCCAGCAGGCCTGTTAATGGGTGAGGGGTCTAACCCCAGCAGGCCTGTTAATGGGTGAGGGTCTAACCCCAGCAGGCCTGTTAATGGGTGAGGGTCTAACCCCAGCAGGCCTGTTAATGGGTGAGGGGTCTAACCCCAGCAGGCCTGTTAATGGGTGAGGGTCTAACCCCAGCAGGCCTGTTAATGGTGTAGGGTCTAACCCCAGCAGGCCTAGTTAATCTGGGCCTTAGAGGGTCTAACCCCAGCAGGCCTGTTAATGGGTGAGGGTCTAACCCCAGCAGGCCAGCTTAATGGGTGAGGGTCTAACCCCAGCATGTCTGTTAATGGGTGAGGGTCTAACCCCAGCAGGCCTGTTAATGGGTGAGGGTCTAACCCCAGCAGGCCTGTTAATGGGGTGAGGGTCTAACCCCAGCAGGCCTGTTAATGGGTGAGGGTCTAACCCCAGCATGCCTGTTAATGGGTGAGGGTCTAACCCCCAGCATGTCTGTTAATGGGTGAGGGTCCTAACCCCAGCATGTCTGTTAATGGGTGAGGGGTCTAACCCCAGCAGGCCTGTTAATGGGTGAGGGTCTAACCCCAGCATGCCTGTTAATGGGTGAGGGTCTAACCCCAGCATGTCTGTTAATGGGTGAGGGTCTAACCCCAGCATGCTCTGTTAATGGGTGAGGGTCTAACCCCAGCATGTCTGTTAATGGGTGAGGGTCTAACCCCAGCATGTCTGTTAATGGGTGAGGGTCTTAACCCCAGCAGTCTGTTAATGGGGTGAGGGTCTAACCCCAGCAGGCCTGTTAATGGGTGAGGGTCTTAACCCCAGCAGGCCTGTTAATGGGTGAGGGTCTTAACCCCAGCATGCCTGTTAATGGGTGAGGGTCTAACCCCAGCATGTCTGTTAATGGGGTGAGGGTCTAACCCCAGCAGGCCTGTTAATGGGTGAGAGGGTCTAACCCCAGCATGCCTGTTAATGGGTGAGGGTCTAACCCCAGCAGGCCTGTTAATGGGTGAGGGTCTACCCCAGCAGGCCTGTTAATGGGTGAGGGTTCGTCCCTCCTTTCCTTCCTTCTTCCTTCTTTCCTTCCCTCCTTTCCTTCCTTCTTCCTTCTTTCCTTCCCTCCTTCGTCCCTCCTTTCCTTCCTTCTTCCTTCTTTCCTTCCCTCCTTTCCTCCTCTTCCTTCCTTTCCTTCCTCTCTTCCTTCCCTCCTTCCTCCTTCTTTCCTTCCCTCCTTCGTCCCTCCGTCACTCCTTCTTCCTTCCCTTCCTTCATCCTTCCTCTTTCCTTCCTCTTCCTTTGTCCCTCCTTTCCTTCCTTCTTCCTTCTTTCCTTCCCTACTTCATCCCTCCTTTCCTTCCTTCTTCCTTCTTTCCTTCCCTAACCCTAACCCTCATACACACACACACACACACACACACACACACACACACACACACACACACACACACACACACACACACACACACACAGAGCAGCAGCTCCACCTGCTGTCAGAAACAGGAAGTAGCAGATAAAGAGACACATGATGATAAACTTTATATATTTAATAAAATCTTTAATAGACATCAAAGGCCCGACACACACACACACACTCTGTGACCTCACAGAGCATCAGCTGATATACATGCACATATATATCTGATATATTTATATACTGTAAATGTGTTCATGTTTAATATGTTTAACGAGCAGCTGATGATTCACACATCAAACATCTCATCACCTCCTCCTCCTTTAACCCTTCATAGGACACTCATTGGGGAGGAAGGGAGGGAGGAAGGAAGGAGGGAAGGAAGGAGGAAGGAAGGAAGAACGAGCAGCTGATGATTCACAACAAAGAGTCAAAGTTCAAACATCACGAGCTTCAACATCAAACATCTCATCACCTCGTCTCCCTTTATTAACCCTTTATAGGACACTCATTGGGGAGGGAGGGAGGGAGGAGAGTGAAGGAAGGAAGAAGGAAGGGGGGGGAGGAAAGAAAGAGAAGAGAGGGAGGGAAGAAAGATGGAAGGAAGGAAGGTAGGAAGGGAGGAAGAGAAAGAGAGAAGGAGGGAGGGAAGAAAGAGGAAGGAAGGAAAGGAAGGAAG
This sequence comes from Scomber japonicus, assembly GCF_027409825.1. NCBI lineage: Eukaryota > Metazoa > Chordata > Actinopteri > Scombriformes > Scombridae > Scomber > Scomber japonicus. The sequence goes on along the minus strand of NW_026518541.1, from coordinate 31,401 downwards.
GAGGAAAGAAGGAAGGAAGGTAGGAGGGAAGAAAGATGGAAGGAAGGAAGGAAAGGAAGGAAGGAAGGACGGAAGAAGAAGGAAGGAAGGAAGGTAGGGAGGAGGAAAGAAAGAGAAGGAGGAGGAGGAAGAAAGATGGAAGGAAGGAAGGAAGGAAGGAAGGAAAGAAGGAAGGTAGGAGGAAGAGGGAAGGATGAGAGGAAGGAAGGAGGAGGGAAGGAAGGAGAGGAAGGAAGGAAGGAAGTAGGGAGGAGGAAAGAAAGAGAGAAGGAGGGAGGGAAGAAAGATGAAGGAGGAAGGAAGGAAGGAAATAAGGAACGAGGGAGGGAGAAGAGGAAAAGAGGAAGGAAGAAAGAGGGCAGGAAGGAGAAGGAAGGAAGTAAGGAAGGAGAAGGAAGGAAGATAGGAAGAAGGAAAGAAGGATATTTTTGGGATATGTACAGAAGTTACCAAATATAATTATTTGCCCAATAAAGAGTTAAACATTAATATCATAAAGATTATAACATCCACGCCGTAGAAGGACCTGACATATCTCATCTATTCATTGCTGGTGAATATAATATAATATAATATAATATAATATAATATATATAATATAATATAATATAATATAACATAATATATATATAATAATATAAATAATATAATATAATATAATATAATATAATATAATATAATATAATATAATATAAATAATCCATCGCTGATATTAATGATCATTTGTAGTGTTTTATTTTCTGTCCCAACATTTCCTGCTTCACTGTTTCAAATTAAAAGCTTTTAAAAGTCTAAATAACTTTTGACTTTTATTGTGAAGGGCTGGCAGACGAGTGGTGATGATGATGTTTGATGAAGAGCTGCAGATTGTTTAACACCTTCAAAATAAAGCTTTGTAACTTCATGACGTGAATAAAGAGACGCAGTACAGTCATGTGACCAGCGGGGGGCAGCACTGTTAGCACTGTTAGCACTGTTAGCACTGAGTTAATGCTAACGGTAAGGTTTGGCACTACGGGAAAGGTCAGGACTGGCCAATCACACCCTCACACCTAGGGGCACCTGGGGACACCTGGGGGCACCTGGGGGCACCTGGGGACACCTGGGGGCACCTGGGGGCACCTGGGGACACCTGGGGGTCACCTAGGGGCACCTGGGGACACCTGGGGGCACCTGGGGGGACACCTGGGGGTCACCTAGGGGGACACCTGGGGACACCTGGGGACACCTGGGGGCACCTGGGGGCACCTGGGGGACACCAGGGGTCACCTAAGGGCACCTGGGGACACCTGGGGGTCACCTAGGGGCACCTGGGGGACACCTGGGGACACCTGGGGGTCACCTAGGGGCACCTGGGGGTCCACCTAGGGGCACCTGGGGGTCACCTGGGGGCACCTGGGGGCACCTGGGGGCACCTGGGGGACACCTGGAGGCACCTGGGGACACCTGGGGGGCACCTGGGGGACACCTGGCGGACACCTGGGGGACACCTGGAGGCACCTGGGGACACCTAGGGGTACATGGGGGACACCTAGGGGCACCTGGGGGACACCTGGGGGACACCTGGGGGCACCTGGGGGCACCCGGGGGACACCTGGGGGCTGTGAGCCAATGGGAAGCCAGCTGTGTCACTTCCTTTAGTGTTTCATTTCTTTAGTTTCAGCAGCGAACGGTTTAAAAAACTAGATTTTACTCTCAGTGTAATGATGGGGGGGGACAGGAAGTGACATCACATCTGGGGACTAAAGGAAGTGACCTCACTCTCCACAGTTGGACCCTCTGGACACACACACACAGACACACACACACACACACACACACACAGTAATGATGTAAAAGTTCACTTTTGTATGAGGTCATCACAGTGATGTCATCAGAGAGACAGAGTTACAGCTCTTTCATACAACGGACAACACACACACACACACACACACACACACACACGAGACACACACACACACACACACACACACACACACACAACACTACAACACACACACACACACACACACACACACACAGAGAGACACACACACACACACACACACTAATAATCAATAACGGTGATAAAGCAGAAATGCTGATCAGCAACATCGTCCCACGTGACTTCATCATCTTCATCATCATCTTCATCATCTTCATCATCTTCATCATCATCTTCATCAGTCCGTCCTCTGAAGTCCACTGAGATCGTTACGTTTCCAGACAGGAAGTCAGTCTGATCGTCTAATTAACATATTTATACTGAAACTGAATATTACACCTGAACCCTTCTAAGACCCTCTAGCTAACGCTCTGCTAACGCTAACGCTCTGCTAACGCTAACGCTCTGCTAACCGCTCTGCTAACGCTCTGCTAACGCTCTGCTAACGCTAACCCTGCCACCAGGCTCTACCAGACCTCGCAGCGCCTCCCAGTGTTCATGGGCGTTCCTGCAGGACAGTTGAAGTGGCGGCTGAAGTCCGGAGAGTTGGCGAGCGTGCCGATGACGCGGTAGCGGGGGGGGCTGTGAGCGTCGGTCAGCAGGCCCTCGTGAGCGCTCTCTGGGGTCCGCACGGAGCACCACACCTGAAACACAGAGCAGGCTGATCATTGGAGAGACGTGACATCATCTAACACGACTCTTCTCTTTTAAACTCTGCTGCTTTTCTTTTTATTTGAATCTGGCTTGTACATGCAGGACTCTGGGTCTGATTCACTAAATAACGCGTGTGTGTGTGTGTGTGTTTTTCTATCCTGGTGGGGACCGCAACCTGACATATTACCAACTCTGTGGGGACCGACTCCTGGTTTCCATGGTAACGAGCATTGGAATCAATAGCAAACAGCCTACTGATAGCCTGGTCCCCACAAGGTTGGTTTTCCTGACTGTGTGTGAACCCCAGAGGTGGAACCCCCCCCAGTGGGGACCTTTTCCTGACAAAGTGTGTAAGTGTGTATATTAGCATGTTAGCCTCGTATTAGCATATTAGCTTAGCGATTAGCCCCCTGGGTTTCAATCCAACATTTGTTCAAATACTGAATATGAATTGTACTGTGGCTAACAGTGATGTCAACCGTATGCTAATAGACGTTAGCATTACGGGTCCCAACGGGGGGGGGGGGGGGGGCAACATTCAGGTTTCAGATTTATGAGAGTTTTTGATATTTCAAGTCATTTTTTTGTTCAAACAGATTTATGATGAATTTAGGAGTTAAAATTATGTCTGTAGACCCTTTAGAAAGGACCCCAGTCAGGGTCCCCACCAGGTAGTAAAACAGGTATGTGTGTGTGTGTGTATTACAGGTGATCTACTCAGCAGAGTTTAACATTGACTCTACAGCCTCGGTTATTTGGCCGGTCTGGTTTGGTAGTCACGCTGCCATCAACGGGAACAGGAAGTGGAACAGGAAGTGGAACAGGAAGTGGAACAGGAAGTGGAACAGGAACAGGAAGTGGTCCGTTAGACTCGGATCGTACCTGAGCGAATCCCACGAAGAAGAGCTGGTCGTTGGTGAGGTTGACAGCAGGAAGTGTCTTCTCCTCTCCGTTCCTCTCCACCCACGACCGATACGCCTGAAGGAGAGAACGTCACCAGACTCAAACGTGTGCTCTACAGGTTCTGGTTCTGGTTCTGGTTCTGGTTCTGACACTCACGTGGTAGGCAGCCTTCAGGCCTCCGTTGTCAGCGATGTTTTCTCCGAGCGTCTGCTTCCCGTTGACGTGCTCGGCGTTGACGGTGTAGCGGCTGTACTGCTCCGTCATGCACTCCGTCCTCAACCGAAACGCCTCCACCGACGAGTTCTGCCACCAGGGCCGCAGGTTCCCGTCCTTATCGTACTCCCGACCTGCCGGGGGGGGGGGGGGGGGGGGGACAGCTGACTCATCACATGACCCCCCCACCAAACAAGCTGACTCATCACATGACTCCCCCACCACCAAACAAGCTGACTCATCACATGACCCCCCCCCCCCACCAAACAAGCTGACTCATCACATGACTCCCCCACCAAACAAGCTGACTCATCACATGACCCCCCCACCAAACACTGACTCATCACATGACCCCCCCACCAAACACTGACTCATCACATGACCCCCCCCCACCAAATAAGCTGACTCATCACATGACCCCCCCCCCCACCAAACACTGACTCATCACATGACCCCCCCACCAAACAAGCTGACTCATCACATGACCCCCCCACCAAACACTGACTCATCACATGACCCCCCCACCAAACACTGACTCATCACATGACCCCCCCCACCAAATAAGCTGACTCATCACATGACCCCCCCCCCCACCAAACACGCTGACTCATCACATGACCCCCCACCAAACAAGCTGACTCATCACATGACCCCCCCACCAAACAAGCTGACTCATCACATGACCCCCCCCACCACCAAACAAGCTGACTCATCACATGACCCCCCCCCCCACCAAACACTGACTCATCACATGACTCCCCCCCACCAAACACTGACTCATCACATGACCCCCCCCACCAAACAAGCTGACTCATCACATGACCCCCCCCCCCACCAAACACTGACTCATCACATGACCCCCCCCCCACCAAACACTGACTCATCACATGACCCCCCACCACCAAACACTGACTCATCACATGACCCCCCCCCACCAAACAAGCTGACTCATCACATGACCCCCCCCCACCAAACACTGACTCATCACATGACCCCCCCACCAAACAAGCTGACTCATCACATGACTCCCCCCACCAAACACTGACTCATCACATGACCCCCCCACCAAACACTGACTCATCACATGACCCCCCACCAAACTCATCACCAAACACTGACTCATCACATGACCCCCCCACCAAACAAGCTGACTCATCACATGACCCCCCCACCAAACACTGACTCATCACATGACCCCCCCACCAAACAAGCTGACTCATCACATGACTCTCCCCCACCAAACACTGACTCATCACATGACTCCCCCCCACCAAACACTGACTCATCACATGACCCCCCCCACCAAACAAGCTGACTCATCACATGACCCCCCCCCACCAAACACTGACTCATCACATGACCCCCCCCCCACCAAACACTGACTCATCACATGACCCCCCACCACCAAACACTGACTCATCACATGACCCCCCCCCACCAAACAAGCTGACTCATCACATGACCCCCCCACCAAACAAGCTGACTCATCACATGACCCCCCCACCACCAAACAAGCTGACTCATCACATGACCCCCCCACCAAACAAGCTGACTCATCACATGACCCCCCCACCAAACACTGACTCATCACATGACCCCCCACCAAACACTGACTCATCACATGACCCCCCCCACCAAACAAGCTGACTCATCACATGACCCCCCCACCAAACAAGCTGACTCATCACATGACCTCACCACCAAACACTGACTCATCACATGACCCCCCCCACCAAACAAGCTGACTCATCACATGACCCCCCCACCAAACACTGACTCATCACATGACCCCCCACCAAACTCATCACCAAACACTGACTCATCACATGACCCCCCACCAAACAAGCTGACTCATCACATGACTCCCCCCCACCAAACACTGACTCATCACATGACCCCCCCCCCCCCCCCAGCAGACTCACCCTGATCATCGAAGGCGTGAGTCAGTTCATGACCCATCACGACCCCGATGCCTCCGAAGTTCAACGCTCTGAAACACAAAGTACTTCACTGTAGTACTTTTAGAGGTACTAGTACTTTACTGTAGTACAGTTAGAGGTACTAGTACTTTACTGTAGTACAGTTAGAGGTACTAGTACTTCACTGTAGTACAATTAGAGGTACTAGTACTTTACTGTAGTACAGTTAGAGGTACTAGTACTTTACTGTAGTACAGTTAGAGGTACTAGTACTTCACTGTAGTACAATTAGAGGTACTAATACTTCACTGTAGTACTGTTAGAGGTACTAGTACTTTACTGTAGTACAGTTAGAGGTACTAGTACTTTACTGTAGTACAGTTAGAGGTACTAGTACTTCACTGTAGTACAATTAGAGGTACTAATACTTCACTGTAGTACTGTTAGAGGTACTAGTACTTTACTGTAGTACTGTTAGAGGTACTAGTACTTTACTGTAGTACAGTTAGAGGTACTAGTACTTTACTGTAGTACAATTAGAGGTACTAGTACTTTACTGTAGTACAGTTAGAGGTACTAGTACTATACTGTAGTACAATTAGAGGTACTAGTACTTCACTGTAGTACAATTAGAGGTACTAGTACTTTACTGTAGTACAGTTAGAGGTACTAGTACTATACTGTAGTACAATTAGAGGTACTAGTACTTCACTGTAGTACAATTAGAGGTACTAGTACTTTACTGTAGTACAGTTAGAGGTACTAGTACTTCACTGTAGTACAGTTAGAGGTACTAGTACTTCACTGTAGTACAATTAGAGGTACTAGTACTTCACTGTAGTACAGTTAGAGGTACTAGTACTTTACTGTAGTACAGTTAGAGGTACTAGTACTATACTGTAGTACAATTAGAGGTACTAGTACTTCACTGTAGTACAATTAGAGGTACTAGTACTTTACTGTAGTACAGTTAGAGGTACTAGTACTTCACTGTAGTACAGTTAGAGGTACTAGTACTTCACTGTAGTACAATTAGAGGTACTAGTACTTTACTGTAGTACAGTTAGAGGTACTAGTACTCTACTGTAGTACAGTTAGAGGTACTAGTACTGTACTGTAGTACAGTTAGAGGTACTAGTACTTCACTGTAGTACAATTAGAGGTACTAGTACTTTACTGTAGTACAGTTAGAGGTACTAGTACTTTACTGTAGTACAGTTAGAGGTACTAGTACTATACTGTAGTACAGTTAGAGGTACTAGTACTATACTGTAGTACAATTAGAGGTACTAGTACTTCACTGTAGTACAATTAGAGGTACTAGTACTTTACTGTAGTACAGTTAGAGGTACTAGTACTATACTGTAGTACAATTAGAGGTACTAGTACTTCACTGTAGTACAATTAGAGGTACTAGTACTTTACTGTAGTACAGTTAGAGGTACTAGTACTTCACTGTAGTACAGTTAGAGGTACTAGTACTTCACTGTAGTACAATTAGAGGTACTAGTACTTTACTGTAGTACAGTTAGAGGTACTAGTACTATACTGTAGTACAATTAGAGGTACTAGTACTTTACTGTAGTACAGTTAGAGGTACTAGTACTCTACTGTAGTACAGTTAGAGGTACTAGTACTTCACTGTAGTACAATTAGAGGTACTAGTACTTTACTGTAGTACAGTTAGAGGTACTAGTACTATACTGTAGTACAATTAGAGGTACTAGTACTTCACTGTAGTACAATTAGAGGTACTAGTACTTTACTGTAGTACAGTTAGAGGTACTAGTACTTCACTGTAGTACAATTAGAGGTACTAGTACTTTACTGTAGTACAGTTAGAGGTACTAGTACTTCACTGTAGTACAGTTAGAGGTACTAGTACTATACTGTAGTACAATTAGAGGTACTAGTACTTCACTGTAGTACAATTAGAGGTACTAGTACTTTACTGTAGTACAGTTAGAGGTACTAGTACTTCACTGTAGTACAATTAGAGGTACTAGTACTTTACTGTAGTACAGTTAGAGGTACTAGTACTCTACTGTAGTACAGTTAGAGGTACTAGTACTATACTGTAGTACAGTTAGAGGTACTAGTACTTCACTGTAGTACAATTAGAGGTACTAGTACTTCACTGTAGTACAGTTAGAGGTACTAGTACAGACAGGCAGGAAGCAGACAGACAGACAGACAGGTAGCAGACAGACAGGTAGCAGACAGACAGACAGGTAGCAGACAGACAGGTAGCAGACAGACAGACAGACAGGTAGCAGACAGACAGACAGACAGGTAGCAGACAGACAGGTAGCAGACAGACAGACAGGTAGCAGACAGACAGGTAGCAGACAGACAGGTAGCAGACAGACAGGTAGCAGACAGACAGACAGGTAGCAGACAGACAGGTAGCAGACAGACAGACAGGTAGCAGACAGACAGGAAGCAGACAGACAGGTAGCAGACAGACAGGTAGCAGACAGACAGACAGACAGGTAGCAGACAGACAGGTAGCAGACAGACAGGTAGCAGACAGACAGACAGACAGGTAGCAGACAGACAGACAGACAGGTAGCAGACAGACAGGTAGCAGACAGACAGACAGACAGGTAGCAGACAGACAGACAGACAGGTAGCAGACAGACAGACAGGAAGCAGACAGACAGACAGACAGGTAGCAGACAGACAGACAGACAGGTAGCAGACAGACAGGTAGCAGACAGACAGACAGGTAGCAGACAGACAGGAAGCAGACAGACAGGCAGGTAGCAGACAGACAGGTACAGACTTGGGATGGTCGTGGGCGTAGAAAGGAGCTTGAAGGATTCCAGCAGGGAAGACGATGCCGTTCTTAGTGGGCATGTAGTACGCATTAACTGTAGGAGGAGTCATACTCCACCTGAGGAGGAGAGGAGGAGGAGGAGGAGGAGGAGAGGAGGAGAGGAGAGGAGGAGAGGAGGAGGAGGAGGAGAGGAGAGGAGGAGAGGAGAGGAGAGGAGGAGGAGGAGAGGAGGAGGAGAGGGGAGGATGAGAGGAGGAGAGGAGGAGAGGAGAGGTGGAGAGGAGGAGAGGAGGAGAGGGGAGGAGGAGAGAGGAGAGGAGGAGGGGAGGAGGAGAGGAGGAGGAGGAGAGGAGGAGAGAGGAGAGGAGGAGGGGAGGAGAAGAGAGGAGAGGAGGAGGGGAGGAGGAGAGGAGGAGAGGAGGAGGAGGAGAGGAGAGGAAGAGGAGGATCGTAAACTTTTTTCTTGCTCTGTGTGTGTGTGTGCGTTTGTCTATCCTGGTGGGGACCGCAACCTGACATATCACCAACCCTGTGGGGACCGACTCCTGGTTTCCATGGTAACGAGCATTGGAATCAATAGCAAACAGCCTCCTGATAGGCCTGGTCCCCACAGGGTTGGTTTTTCTGACTGTGTGTGTGAACCCCAGAGGTCACACACGGTACTGCAGTGTGGGGACCTTTTCCTGACAAAGTGTGTAAGTGTGTATATTAGCATGTTAGCTTCCTATTAGCATATTAGCTTAGCGTACTGTGGCTAACAGTGAGTGTGTGTGGGTGTATATATGTGTGTGTATGTGTGTGTGTGTGTATATATGTGTGTGTATATGTGTGTGTGTGTGTGTGTGTGCGTGAGTGTGTGTGTGTGTGTGTGTGTGTGTGTGTGTGTGTGTGTGTGTGTAGTTGTGTGTGTGTGTATCTTACTGGTCTTTATTAGGAGTCTTCCTCAGCTGGTCGGCCATCACTCTGGATGTGTGTGTGTGTGTGTGTGTGTGTGTGTGTGTGTATATGTGTGTGTGTGTGTGTGTGTGTGTGTGTGTGTGTGTGTGTGTGTGTGTGTAGTTGTGTGTGTGTGTGTGTGTGTAGTTGTGAGTGTGTATCTTACTGGTCTTTATTAGGAGTCTTCCTCAGCTGGTCGGCCATCACTCTGGATGAGAAGTTGTAGAAGTTCAACATGTTCTGGAAGAAGCTGTCGTCTGACACGTCGTACTGCAACACACGTACTGAGGGTCAGCTCCACCTGTCTCACTCTCCACCTGTCTCACTCTCTCAGCCTGTCTCACTCTCCGCCTGTCTCTCTCTCTCCACCTACACCTGTCTCACTCTCTCTCCACCTGTCTCACTCTCTCCATCTGTCTCACTCTCTCCACCTGTCTCACACTCTCCACCTGTCTCACTCTCTCCACCTGTCTCACTCTCCACCTGTCTCTCTCCACCTGTCTCACTCTCCACCTGTCTCCCTCTCCACCTGTCTCACTCTCTCCACCTCCACCTGTCTCTCTCCACCTCCACGTGTCTCACTCTCTCCACACGTCTCACTCTCTCCACCTGTCTCACTCCCCCATCTCTTTCTCTCCACCTGTCTCACTCTCCACCTGTCTAACTCTCTCCGCCTGTCACACTCTCCACCTGTCTAACTCTCTCCACGTGTCTCACACTCTCCAACTGTCTCTCTCTCTCCACCTGTCTCTCTCCATCTGTCTCACTCTCTCCACACGTCTCTCTCTCCATCTGTCACTCTCCACCTGTCTCACTCTCCACCTGTCTCTCTCTCCCACCCGTCTCACTCCACTTGTCTCTCTCCACCTGTCTCTCTCCACCTGTCTCTCTCCACCTGTCTCTCACTCTCCACCTGTCTAACTCTTTCCACGTGTCTCTCTCTCTCCACCTATCTCACTCTCCACCTGTCTCTCTCCACCTGTCTCTCACTCTCCACCTGTCTCACTCTCAGCCTGTCTTACTCTCTCCGCCTGTCTCTCTCTCTCCACATGTCTCACTCTCTCCACGTGTCTCACTCTCTCCACGTGTCTCACTCTCTCCATCTGTCACTCTCCACCTGTCTCACTCTCTCCGCCTGTCTCTCTCTCTCCACCTGTCTCTCTCTCCACCTGTCTCACTCTCTCCATCTGTCACTCTCCACCTGTCTCACTCTCTCCGCCTGTCTCACTCTCTCCGCCTGTCTCACTCTCTCCACCTGTCACTCTCCACCTGTATCTCTCTCTCCACCTGTCTAACTCTCTCATCTGTCTCTCTCCACCTGTCTCACTCTCTCCATCTGTCACTCTCCATCTGTCTCACTCTCTCCACCTGTCTCACTCTCCACCTGTCTCTCTCCACCTCCACCTGTCTCACTCTCTCCACCTGTCTCACTCCACGCGTCTCTCACTCTCCACCTGTCTCACTCTCTCCACATGTCTCTCTCGCTACGTGTCTCACTCTCTCCACGTGTCTCTCTCTCTCCACGTGTCTCTCTCTCTCCACCTGTCTCACTCTCTCTGTCCACCTGTCTCTCTCTCTCCACTTGTCTCTCTCTCTCCACCTGTCTCACTCTCTCCACCTGTCTCACTCTCCCACCCGTCTCACTCCCCCCCTTGTCTATCTCCACGTGTCTCTCTCTCTCGTGTCTCTCTCTCTCCACCTGTCTCACTCTCCCACCTGTCTCTCGCCACCTGTCTCTCTCTCCACGTGTCTCTCTCTGTCTATCTCCACGTGTCTATCTCCACGTGTCTCTCTCTCTCGTGTCTCTCTCTCTCCACCTGTCTCACTCTCCCACCTGTCTCTCGCCACCTGTCTCTCTCTCCACGTGTCTCTCTCTGTCCACCTGTCTCACTCTCCCACCTGTCTCTCTCCACGTGTCTCTCTCTCTCCACCTGTCTCACTCTCCCACATGTCTTTTTTTTTTTTAAAGTATATTTTTTGGGCTTTTTTGCCTTTAATGTTCAGGACAGTGTAGAGAGACAGGAAACAGGTGGCAGAGAGAGGGGGAATGACACGCAGGATAAGACCGCTCGGATCGGGATTCGAACCGGGGTCACCTGCAACGAGGACTATAGCCTCAACACATGGGGCGGGTGCTCTACCCGCTGAGCTATGCTCAACCCCCTCTCCCACATGTCTGTTGATGAATGATTGACAGCTGTCACTCACCCCGTCATAAACGTCGTCCAGGTCTTTGGAGTCCAGGATGAATTCTGGGAAACCGATCATATCGTAGATGGCATCAGCCTGAAACACAGAGACTGATCAGACCACCTGTCTGTCTCTTTACCTGTCTGTCTCTCTACCTGTCTGTCTCATTGCCTGTCTATCTGTCACTATCTGTCTCTTTACCCGTCTGTCTGTCACTTTACCTGTCTGTCTGTCTCTTTACCTGTCTGTCTCTTTACCTGTCTGTCTCTTTACCTGTCTATCTGTCTCTGTCTGTCTCTTTACCTGTCTGTCTGTCCCTTTACCTGTCTGTCTGTCTGTCTCTGTCTGTCTCTTTACCTGTCTGTCTGTCTGTCTCTTTACCTGTCTGTCTGTCTCTGTCTGTCTCTGTCTGTCTCTGTCTGTCTGTCTCTGTGTGTCTCTTTACCTGTCTATCTGTCTCTGTCTGTCTCTTTACCTGTCTGTCTGTCACTGCCTGTCTCTTTACCTGTCTGTCTCTTTACCTGTCTGTCTGTCTGTTTACCTGTCTGTCTCTTTACCTGTCTGTCTGTCTCTGTCTGTCTCTTTACCTGTCTGTCTGTCCCTTTACCTGTCTGTCTGTCTCTGTCTGTCTCTTTACCTGTCTGTCTGTCCCTTTACCTGTCTGTCTGTCTCTGTCTGTCTCTTTACCTGTCTGTCTGTCTCTGTCTGTCTCTTTACCTGTCTGTCTGTCTCTTTACCTGTCTGTCTGTCTCTTTACCTGTCTGTCCGTCTCTGTCTGTCTGTCTGTCGCTGTCTGTCTGTCTCTTTATCTGTCTGCCTGTCTGTCTCTCTGTCTGTCTCTCTCTGCCTCTCTCTCTGCCTGTCTGTCTGCCTGTCTGTCTGTCTCTTTACCTGTCTGTCTGTCTCTTTACCTGTCTGTCTGTCTGTCTGTCTGTCTCTGTCTGTCTGTCTGCCTGTCTCTCTGCCTCTCTCTCTGCCTGTCTGTCTGCCTGTCTGTCTCTCTACCTTGTCTTTAGCAGCTTGTCTCGTCTGGTCGTCCATCCAGCTCAGTCGGTCCAGAGCTTCTTTAAACGCTGAACGAATCCCGTTGATCATCTCCTCGGCCTGAGAGAGAGACAGGTTAAGAGAGAGACAGTTATAGAGAGAGACAGGTAAAGAGAGAGAGACAGTTATAGAGAGAGACAGGTAGAGAGAGACAGGTAAAGAGAGAGAGACAGGTAGAGAGAGACAGGTAAAGAGAGAGAAACAGGTAGAGAGTGAGAGACAGGTAGAGAGAGACAGGTAAAGAGAGAGAGACAGGTAGAGAGAGACAGGTAAAGAGAGAGAGACAGGTAAAGAGAGAGAGACAGTTATAGAGAGAGACAGTTATAGAGAGAGACAGGTAGAGAGAGAGACAGGTAAAGAGAGACAGGTAAAGAGAGAGAGACAGGTAGAGAGAGAGAGACAGGTAGAGAGAGAGACAGTTATAGAGAGAGACAGGTAAAGAGAGAGAGACAGGTAAAGAGAGAGACAGGTAGAGAGAGAGACAGGTAAAGAGAGAGAGACAGTTATAGAGAGAGACAGTTATAGAGAGAGACAGGTAGAGAGAGAGACAGGTAAAGAGAGAGAAACAGGTAGAGAGAGAGAGACAGTTATAGAGAGAGACAGACATAGAGAGAGACAGGTAGAGAGAGAGAGACAGGTAGAGAGAGAGACAGGTAAAGACAGACAGGTAAAGAGAGAGAGACAGGTAGAGAGAGAGAGACAGGTAAAGAGAGAGAGACAGTTATAGAGAGAGACAGTTATAGAGAGAGACAGTTATAGAGAGAGACAGGTAGAGAGAGAGACAGGTAGAGAGAGAGACAGTTACAGAGAGACAGGTAAAGAGAGAGAGACAGGTACAGAGAGACAGGTAAAGAGAGAGAGACAGGTAGAGAGAGAGACAGGTAGAGAGAGAGACAGTTATAGAGAAAGAAAGGTAAAGAGAGAGAGACAGGTAGAGAGAGAGACAGTTATAGAGAGAGACAGGTAAAGAGAGAGAGACAGGTACAGAGAGACAGGTAAAGAGAGAGAGACAGTTATAGAGAGAGACAGGTAAAGAGAGAGACAGGTAAAGAGAGAGAGACAGGTGATCCTGATCATCACCTGCAGTGATATAAAAGTCAGACTTACGATCTCTTTGCTGTGTTTATCAAACGTAGCTTTAACGAAGAGCGCTCCCAGAGCGAAGCCCAGCGTGTCGTCAGTGTTCCCGATACACGTCTGCCAGCGTGGAGTACAGGACTGCAACACACGACCAGTTACAACCAGTTAGAACCAGTTACAACCAGTTAGAACCAGTTACAACCAGTTAGAACCAGTTACAACCAGTTACAACCAGTTAGAACCAGTTACAGCCAGTTAG
>NW_026518541.1:5000-12500 GCF_027409825.1 Scomber japonicus | reverse complement strand
TGTCTGTCTGTACCTGTCTGTCTGTATCTGTCTGTCTGTATCTGTCTGTTTGTACCTGTCTGTCTGTATCTGTCTGTCTCTGTCTGTCTGTACCTGTCTGTCTGTACCTGTCTGTCTGTATCTGTCTGTCTGTACCTGTCTGTATCTGTCTGTCTCTGTCTGTCTGTATCTGTCTGTTTGTACCTGTCTGTCTGTACCTGTCTGTACCTGTCTGTCTGTCTCTGTCTGTCTGTACCTGTCTGTCTGTACCTGTCTGTCTGTATCTGTCTGTCTGTATCTGTCTGTCTGTACCTGTCTGTACCTGTCTGTCTGTACCTGTCTGTCTGTCTGTACCTGTCTGTACCTGTCTGTCTGTCTGTACCTGTCTGTACCTGTCTGTCTGTACCTGTCTGTCTGTCTGTACCTGTCTGTCTGTACCTGTCTGTCTGTACCTGTCTGTACCTGTCTGTCTGTACCTGTCTGTTTGTACCTGTCTGTACCTGTCTGTCTGTACCTGTCTGTCTGTATCTGTCTGTACCTGTCTGTCTGTACCTGTCTGTCTGTATCTGTCTGTCTGTATCTGTCTGTTTGTACCTGTCTGTCTGTACCTGTCTGTCTGTACCTGTCTGTCTGTACCTGTCTGTACCTGTCTGTCTGTACCAGTCTGTCTGTACCTGTCTGTCTGTACCTGTCTGTACCTGTCTGTCTGTACCTGTCTGTCTCTACCTGTCTGTCTGTATCTGTCTGTACCTGTCTGTACCTGTCTGTACCTGTCTGTCTGTACCTGTCTGTACCTGTCTGTACCTGTCTGTCTGTACCTGTCTGTCTGTACCTGTCTGTACCTGTCTGTACCTGTCTGTCTGTACCTGTCTGTACCTGTCTGTCTGTCTGTATCTGTCTGTTTGTACCTGTCTGTCTGTACCTGTCTGTATCTGTCTGTCTGTACCTGTCTGTCTGTACCTGTCTGTACCTGTCTGTATCTGTCTGTCTGTATCTGTCTGTTTGTACCTGTCTGTACCTGTCTGTCTGTACCTGTCTGTATCTGTCTGTACCTGTCTGTCTGTACCTGTCTGTATCTGTCTGTCTGTACCTGTCTGTCTGTACCTGTCTGTACCTGTCTGTACCTGTCTGTCTGTACCTGTCTGTATCTGTCTGTCTGTACCTGTCTGTCTGTATCTGTCTGTCTGTATCTGTCTGTTTGTACCTGTCTGTCTGTACCTGTCTGTATCTGTCTGTCTGTACCTGTCTGTCTGTATCTGTCTGTCTGTATCTGTCTGTTTGTACCTGTCTGTCTGTACCTGTCTGTACCTGTCTGTCTGTACCTGTCTGTCTGTACCTGTCTGTACCTGTCTGTCTGTACCTGTCTGTCTGTATCTGTCTGTCTGTATCTGTCTGTTTGTACCTGTCTGTCTGTACCTGTCTGTATCTGTCTGTCTGTACCCTGTCTGTACCTGTCTGTACCTGTCTTGTATCGTCTGTTTGTATCTGCTGTTCTGTCTGTCTGTCTGTTGTACCTGTCGTACCTGTTCTTCTGTTGTCTGTACCTGTCTGTATCTGTCTGTCTGTCTGTTACATGTCTTCTGTCTGGGTATTCTGTTTCTGTCTGTATCTGTCTGTCCTGTCTGTCTGTACCTGTCTGTACCTGTCTGTCTGTACCTGTCTGTCTGTATCTGTCTGTCTGTATCTGTCTGTTTGTACCTGTCTGTCTGTATCTGTCTGTCTCTGTCTGTCTGTACCTGTCTGTCTGTACCTGTCTGTACCTGTCTGTCTGTACCTGTCTGTCTGTATCTGTCTGTCTGTACCTGTCTGTATCTGTCTGTCTCTGTCTGTCTGTATCTGTCTGTTTGTACCTGTCTGTCTGTACCTGTCTGTACCTGTCTGTCTGTCTCTGTCTGTCTGTACCTGTCTGTCTGTACCTGTCTGTCTGTACCTGTCTGTCTGTATCTGTCTGTCTGTATCTGTCTGTCTGTACCTGTCTGTACCTGTCTGTCTGTACCTGTCTGTCTGTCTGTACCTGTCTGTACCTGTCTGTCTGTCTGTACCTGTCTGTACCTGTCTGTCTGTACCTGTCTGTCTGTCTGTACCTGTCTGTCTGTACCTGTCTGTCTGTACCTGTCTGTACCTGTCTGTCTGTACCTGTCTGTTTGTACCTGTCTGTACCTGTCTGTCTGTACCTGTCTGTCTGTATCTGTCTGTACCTGTCTGTCTGTACCTGTCTGTCTGTATCTGTCTGTCTGTATCTGTCTGTTTGTACCTGTCTGTCTGTACCTGTCTGTCTGTACCTGTCTGTCTGTACCTGTCTGTACCTGTCTGTCTGTACCAGTCTGTCTGTACCTGTCTGTCTGTACCTGTCTGTACCTGTCTGTCTGTACCTGTCTGTCTCTACCTGTCTGTCTGTATCTGTCTGTACCTGTCTGTACCTGTCTGTACCTGTCTGTTTGTACCTGTCTGTCTGTACCTGTCTGTCTGTACCTGTCTGTACCTGTCTGTACCTGTCTGTCTGTATCTGTCTGTACCTGTCTGTACCTGTCTGTCTGTACCTGTCTGTACCTGTCTGTACCTGTCTGTTTGTACCTGTCTGTCTGTACCTGTCTGTCTGTACCTGTCTGTACCTGTCTGTACCTGTCTGTACCTGTCTGTATCTGTCTGTCTGTACCTGTCTGTCTGTACCTGTCTGTCTGTACCTGTCTGTACCTGTCTGTCTGTACCTGTCTGTCTGTATCTGTCTGTCTGTATCTGTCTGTACCTGTCTGTACCTGTCTGTCTGTACCTGTCTGTACCTGTCTGTCTGTACCTGTCTGTCTGTATCTGTCTGTACCTGTCTGTCTGTACCTGTCTGTACCTGTCTGTACCTGTCTGTACCTGTCTGTCTGTACCTGCCTGTACCTGTCTGTCTGTACCTGTCTGTCTGTACCTGTCTGTACCTGTCTGTACCTGTCTGTACCTGTCTGTCTGTTCCTGTCTGTCTGTACCTGTCTGTACCTGTCTGTACCTGTCTGTCTGTACCTGTCTGTACCTGTCTGTCTGTACCTGTCTGTACCTGTCTGTCTGTACCTGCCTGTACCTGTCTGTCTGTACCTGTCTGTCTGTACCTGTCTGTACCTGTCTGTACCTGTCTGTCTGTACCTGTCTGTACCTGTCTGTATCTGTCTGTACCTGTCTGTCTGTACCTGTCTGTACCTGTCTGTCTGTACCTGTCTGTCTGTACCTGTCTGTACCTGTCTGTCTGTATCTGTCTGTACCTGTCTGTACCTGTCTGTCTGTACCTGTCTGTACCTGTCTGTCTGTACCTGTCTGTACCTGTCTGTACCTGTCTGTACCTGTCTGTCTGTATCTGTCTGTACCTGTCTGTCTGTACCTGTCTGTACCTGTCTGTACCTGTCTGTACCTGTCTGTACCTGTCTGTACCTGTCTGTCTGTATCTGTCTGTACCTGTCTGTCTGTACCTGTCTGTCTGTACCTGTCTGTACCTGTCTGTACCTGTCTGTCTGTACCTGTCTGTCTGTACCTGTCTGTCTGTACCTGTCTGTCTGTCTGCAGGTTTACAGACTCATAAACATGTAGCTGTGTTTCACAGGTAGGGGGCAGTGAAATCAGCAGTGATGTCATCAGTGACGTCATCAGTGAGGTCATCAGTCTCAGGTGAGCCTACCTGCAGCTCGGCGATGGTCACCTTGTGGTAGATCTTCTCCTCGTCGCGGTGCTGGTCCTGAGGAACCGTGATGTTCGCCAGCGCCGTCTCAAAGTCCAGAATCTGCTGCATCAGCAGGTGGGTGGTGGTCCGGTCCCCCCCCAGCAGCAGACCCAGCTCCACCATGTAGTCCAGGTACGCCACCAGCACCTGCAGGAGGTCACAGGTCACCACACGCTCACCAGCCAATCAGCTGCTAGGGTTCGGGTATCTCACCTTCTCATTGGTCCGGTTCAGGTAGTAGTCCCGGGACGGCAGGAAGATCCCTGATTGGTCCACCTGACAGGAAGTCAACAGAGTTAGGTCATTATTGGATGAGGACAGAACAGAACCAGAACCGGACCAGAACCGGACCAGAACCAGACCAGAACCAGAACCAGACCAGAACCAGAAACAGATCAGAACCAGAACAGAACCAGAACCAGAACCAGAACCAGAACCAGAACCAGACCAGAACCAGACCAGAACCAGAACCAGAACCAGAACCAGCACCAGAACCAGACCAGAACCAGAACCAGAACCAGACCAGAACCAGAACCAGAACCAGAACCAGAACCAGAACCAGAACCGGACCAGAACCAGACCAGAACCAGAACCAGAACCAGAACCAGACCAGAACCAGAACCAGAACCAGACCAGAACCAGACCAGAACCAGAACCAGACCAGGACCAGACCAGAACCAGAACCAGAACCAGACCTGCTTCAGACCAGAGCCAGACCAGCACCAGACCAAAACCAGACCAGAACCAGACCAGAACCAGACCAGACCAGAACCAGAACCAGAACCAGATCAGAACCAGATCAGAACCAGACCAGAACCAGACCAGAACCAGACCCTAGCCCTGTAGACTACTAATACCACCACCAATACTTCAACTACAGCAACAACTAGTACTATTGGTTCCGGTCCTGGTCCTGTCCCTGGTTCTGGTCCTGTCCCTGGTCCTGCCCCTGGTCCTGTCCCTGATCCTGTCCCTGGTTCTGGTTCTGTCCCTGGTCCTGTCCCTGATCCTGTCCCTGGTCCTGTCCCTGGTCCTGTCCCTGGTCCTGTCCCTGGTCCTGTCCCTGGTTCTGGTTCTGTCCCTGGTCCTGCCCCTGGTTCTGGTCCAGTCTCACCTGGATGACGTTGCTGTTGGAGTTCTTTGGATCAGCGCTGACGAGGACGCTGAAGAAGGGTTGGGCCCGGTACGGTCCAGAAACCACCTTCAGAACCTCCATGAAGTTGTCTTTGTCCCAGGGACCGGTCATGTTCCAGCCGCCGATCTGCAGACACAGAGATGCTGTTACCTTGGTGACCAGCTGTTACCATGGTGACCGGCTGTTACCATGGTGAACTGCTGCTACCATGGTGACCAGCTGCTACCATGGTGACCGGCTGTTACCTTGGTGACCGGCTGTTACCATGGTGAATTGCTGCTACCATGGTGACCGGCTGCTACCATGGTGACCGGCTGTTACCTTGGTGACCGGCTGTTACCGTGGTGAACTGCTGTTACCATGGTAACCAGCTGTTACCGTGGTGACCTGCTGTTACCGTGGTGAACTGCTGTTACCGTGGTGAACTGCTGCTACCGTGGTGACCAGCTGTTACCGTGGTGAACTGCTGCTACCATGGTGACCAGCTGTTACCGTGGTGAACTGCTGTTACCATGGTGAACTGCTGTTACCATGGTGACCGGCTGTTACCTTGGCGATGAGGTCGATGAGAGGCTGAGCTCCCTGCTCCTCGATCCTCTGAGTGTTGAGACAAGACAGATAGTAGGACTGAGTCTTCCTCTCCGCCTCACTGCTCCCGTTAAACGTCCCGTTCTCTGCAGGAGGACAGAGAGGACGGAGACATCAGAGAGGACAGAGAGGACAGAGACATCAGAGAGGACAGAGACATCAGAGACATCAGAGACAGAGAGGACAGAGATGTTAGAGACATCAGAGACATCAGAGAGGACAGAGACATCAGAGAGGACAGAGAGGACAGAGACATCAGAGAGGACAGAGACATCAGAGACAGAGAGGACAGAGAGGACAGAGACAGAGAGGACAGAGACATCAGAGACATCAGAGAGGACAGAGACAGAGAGGACAGAGACATCAGAGAGGAAAGAGAGGACAGAGACATCAGAGACATCAGAGAGGACAGAGAGGACAGAGACATCAGAGAGGACAGAGACATCAGAGAGGACAGAGAGGACAGAGAGGACAGAGAGGACAGAGAGAACAGAGACATCAGAGGGGACAGAGACATCAGAGACATCAGAGAGGACAGAGACATCAGAGAGGACAGAGAGGACAGAGACATCAGAGAGGACAGAGACATCAGAGAGGACAGAGACATCAGAGACGACAGAGAGGACAGAGACATCAGAGACATCAGAGAGGACAGAGACATCAGAGAGGACAGAGAGGACAGAGACATCAGAGACATCAGAGAGGACAGAGAGGACAGAGACATCAGAGACATCAGAGAGGACAGAGAGGACAGAGACATCAGAGAGGACAGAGAGGACAGAGACATCAGAGACATCAGAGAGGACAGAGACATCAGAGAGGACAGAGAGGACAGAGACATCAGAGACATCAGAGACATCAGAGAGGACAGAGACATCAGAGACATCAGAGAGGACAGAGACATCAGAGAGGACAGAGACATCAGAGACGACAGAGAGGACAGAGACATCAGAGACATCAGAGAGGACAGAGAGGACAGAGACATCAGAGAGGACAGAGACATCAGAGAGGACAGAGACATCAGAGACGACAGAGAGGACAGAGACATCAGAGACATCAGAGAGGACAGAGACATCAGAGAGGACAGAGAGGACAGAGACATCAGAGACATCAGAGAGGACAGAGAGGACAGAGACATCAGAGACATCAGAGAGGACAGAGAGGACAGAGACATCAGAGAGGACAGAGAGGACAGAGACATCAGAGACATCAGAGAGGACAGAGACATCAGAGAGGACAGAGAGGACAGAGACATCAGAGACATCAGAGACATTAGAGAGGACAGAGACATCAGAGACATCAGAGAGGACAGAGACATCAGAGAGGACAGAGACATCAGAGACGACAGAGAGGACAGAGACATCAGAGACATCAGAGAGGACAGAGAGGACAGAGACATCAGAGACATCAGAGACATCAGAGAGGACAGAGAGGACAGAGACATCAGAGAGGACAGAGAGGACAGAGAGGACAGAGACATCAGAGAGGACAGAGACATCAGAGAGGACAGAGACATCAGAGAGGACAGAGAGGACAGAGACATCAGAGAGGACAGAGACATCAGAGAGGACAGAGACATCAGAGACATCAGAGAGGACAGAGGACAGAGAGGACAGAGAGGACAGAGTAGCTCCTCCTCTCACCCAGGAGGTGCTTGAGGAGCGCTTGGTTCTGCTCCCAGATGGAGTTGAAGGTGGACCAGCGGGACCGTCCGTCCGGTAGCGGGTTCTTCCTGATCCAGCCTCCACACGAGAACTGATAGAAGTCCTGACACGGGTCTGCAGAGCGGTCCATGGCCTCCACCATCTGACTGGCCACCGTCACACACGCCTCCGACAGACACACACCTCCTCCTCCATCTGTGGGGGGGGGGGGGGGAGGGGGAGACACAGGAGACAGGGAGGCTTAGGAGGAGGAGGAGGAGGTGCTGCAGGAAGGAAACCATGGGTGGGAGAGGAAAGGAGGAGGCAGATAAGGATGGGTGGAGGGGAGGAAATGAAGAGAGAAGAGCAGAGAGGAAAGAGAGGAGGAGGAGAGGAGGAGGGAGGGTGGGAGGGAGGGGGGGAAGAGAGGAGGAGGAGGGGAGAGGAGGAGCGGAGGGGAG
>NW_026518540.1:15000-33980 GCF_027409825.1 Scomber japonicus | reverse complement strand
CCTTCCTGGTGGTGCAGGCGAGGCAAGCCGATAACAAGCACCGCATCCGGAAGAGGGGGCTGGAGTGCGACGGGAGCAACAGCTTGTGTTGCCGGCAGCAGTTCTACATCGATTTTCGGCTCATTGGGTGGAATGACTGGATCATCGCTCCGTCGGGGTACTTTGGGAACTACTGCGAGGGGAACTGCCCGGCGTACATGGCGGGGGTCCCAGGGTCCGCCTCGTCCTTCCACACGGCGGTGGTGAACCAGTACCGCATGAGAGGGATGAGTCCGGGCTCCATGAACTCGTGCTGCATCCCGACCAAGCTCAGCACCATGTCGATGCTCTACTTCGACGACGAGTACAACATCGTGAAGCGGGACGTTCCTAACATGATCGTGGAGGAGTGCGGTTGTGCTTGAAGTTGGAGTTGGGGGGGGTTTTATTTAAGGTGGAACTGAAGATTACATTACAACACAAAAAAAAAAGAAAAAAAAAAGTATAGTAAAATATTTTATGGACGATTTACGGATAAAAAAAAAAAGAACAGCAGTCGGCAGCAGTTCTACATCGATTTTCGGCTCATTGGGTGGAATGACTGGATCATCGCTCCGTCGGGGTACTTTGGGAACTACTGCCCGGCGTACATGGCGGGGGTCCCAGGGTCCGCCTCGTCCTTCCACACGGCGGTGGTGAACCAGTACCGCATGAGAGGGATGAGTCCGGGCTCCATGAACTCGTGCTGCATCCCGACCAAGCTCAGCACCATGTCGATGCTCTACTTCGACGACGAGTACAACATCGTGAAGCGGGACGTTCCTAACATGATCGTGGAGGAGTGCGGTTGTGCTTGAAGTTGGAGTTGGGGTTTTTTTATTTAAGGTGGAACTGAAGATTACATTACAACACAAAAAAAAAAGTATAGTAAAATATTTATGGACGATTTATGGATAATAATAAAAAAAAAAGAACATTCGCACACACAACCTCATCCACACATATCTACACACCTTCAAGTATCCCTGCACAAAAAAAAAAAAACTTGTATATATATTTATGTTTGTTATATTCTCTCTCTCTGGTGAAACTATTCAGTCCTCCTTAAAAAAAAAAAAAAAAAAAAAAGGGACGTGATGAGTCATTGAGTCATCTTCCAAAACCTTTTAACCCTTGTGTCGTCCTCCCGGGTCAAATTGACCCCGTCCGTATTGACTGTTCCTTCTTTCCTCCTTTCCCTCTTTTCTTCCTTACCTCCTTCTTTCTTTCTTTCTTTCCTCCTTTCCTTCCCTCCCTCCCTCCCTCCCTCCCTTACCTCCTTCTCTCTCTTTCCTCCCTCCTTTCCTTCCTTACTTCCATCTTTCTTTCCTCCCTCCTTCCTTCTTTCCACCTTCCCTCCCTCCTTTCCTTCCTTACCTCCTTCTCTTTTTCTTTCATCCCTCCTTTCCTTCCCTCCCTCCCTTACCTCCTTCTCTCTTTCTTTCATCCTTCTCTCTCTTTCCTCCCTCCTTTCCTTCCTTACTTCCTTCTTTCTTTCTTTCCTCCCTCCTTCCTTCTTTCCACCTTCCCTCCCTCCTTTCCTTCCTTACCTCCTTCTCTCTTTCTTTCATCCCTCCTTTCCTTCCCTCCCTCCCTCCCTCCCTTACCTCCTTCTCTCTTTCTTTCATCCTTCTCTCTCTTTCCTCCCTACTTTCCTTCCTTACTTCCATCTTTCTTTCCTCCCTCCTTCCTTCTTTCCACCTTCCCTCCCTCCTTTCCTTCCTTACCTCCTTCTCTCTTTCTTTCATCCCTCCTTTCCTTCTCTCTCTTCCCTCCCTCCTTTCCTTCCTTACCTCCTTCCCTCTCTTTCCTCCCTCCTTTCCTTCCCTCCCTCCCTCCCTTACCTCCTTATCTCTCTTTCCTCCCTCCTTTCCTTCCTTACCTCCTTCTCTCTCTTTCCTCCCTCCTTTCCTTCCTTACCTCCTTCCTTCTTTCCACCCTCCCTCCCTCCCTCCCTCCTTTTCTTCCTTCTTTTGACCCTCCCTTCCTTCTTTCCTCCCTCCTTCCTTGACTCAAGGACAACAGGAGGGTTAAAATATCCACTTCAATCGATATCTGAAGTTCTTCATTAAGGATCTATTGCGTAATCAACTTTAGCCTTTTTAAAAAGCAGCATCAGATTTCATTATTAGGTGCCACACGATAGTTATTAAGAAGTTTTTGGGATTGAAACTCTTCACGAAACCCGACGTGGATCACCAGAGGAGGCGTAGGGAGCCTTAAATGAGTCACGGAGGAGGAGGTTTTGGGGGTGATTCAGCTACGCCTCTTTCTTTCAAGGACTTTTGGGACAAGCACTGAAAATGTTTGGACACCAACGTACAGCACTTCTGTCGTGTTATAGAGAAACTCTTTTTTTTTTTTTTTTTCCCCGGCTTCAAGCAAATACGAAAGATGGAAAGGAGAGAACAACGATCTGAGAGACTTTTCATGGAGGTTTCTGTTACACTGACTCCATGAAACCATCCTCTGGACTGACAACTGAAAGAAAAAGTCTCATTATCTTCATTATTGGAGGAACCACTGTCGATATTTTAAACTTCCTGTTCCTCATAATAGTCAATCCCGCTCTCAAATGACTCGTTTCTACACTCAATAATCTTCTTTTCCTAAATTCAGAAGCTATAAATTCCCTTAAATCAATCATTTATGCCTTCAAATGACAAATGAAATGCATCAATTACTTTCATTTATGGCCGTTAAAGACAATATATCAGATTATTTTGAGGGAACTGACCCCAAATTTCCCCTTTGACCGACTAGAATCTGCAGATTTCTGACATTTTATCCACAGTTTTAACACTTCCTGCCAAGAAAATGTCTTTATTTATGCATCGATATGTTGTTTTTTCTCATTATCTTCATTATTGAGGAACCACTGTCGAACAAAGCCTGAATATATGTTCCTCAAAATAGTCAAATGACTCATTTCTACACTCAATAATCTTCTTTTCCTAAATTCAGGAAATACAAATTCCTTTAAATCAATCATTTAGGCCTTCAAATTATTAAAAAATGCATCAAATTCATTAATTTCGGCTCCAAATTTCCCCTTTGACCGACTATATCTGCAGATTTCTGACATTTTATCCACAGTTTTGATACTTCCTGCCAAGAAAATGGAAAAATTACAAAAAAAATGCATCAGTTACTTTCATTTTTGGCCATTAAAGACAATATCTCAGATTATTTTGAAGGAACTGGCCCCAAATTTCCCCTTTGACCGACTGGATTCTGCAGATTTTAATACTTCCTGCCAAGAAAATGTCTTTATTTGTGCATCTATCTGGCATTTGCATGGAGGCCCAGACTTCTACCTTTTCTATTTTCTTTTCTATAAATCCAACATGAAGAGTTTTACAGTGTGTGATCTCTAAATGAAGCTCATCTCACATCTTCCCGCCTTTCTTTCTTTTCGGGGTATTTCAAGATAAAACCGTCCTTCAGCTTCAGATTCCTTCCAAGTCGTCACAACAAATCACAACGAATCCAACGAATCACAACCAGAGTGTAAAAGTTTCCACGTTGCTCCGTTTTAGTGACTTTGAGAGCACAAGCAGATTGAAATGCCTTTAACGAGCCCCTAGGTGGCGCTACGTTGCCCCACACAGTCCTTCTAAAAAAAGAAATAAGTGCCGCATGAGCTATGCAATGTATAGTAGTTACCCTGGAAACCAGACAAGCTGAACTCAAGCTCTGATACTTGAAATGTAAAGTGTGGCATGAAGGGAGAGGTTGGGAGGAAGAGGAGGAAGAGGAGGAGGAAGAGGGGGAGGAGGGAGAGGAGGAGGAGGAAGAGGAGGAAGAGGAGGAGGTGAATCCTGATCAAACAACCGTTAACCTTCCTGTCGTCGTCCTGGGTCAAATTGACCCCGTCTGATTTGACTGTTCCTTCTTTCCTTTCTCCCTCCCTCCTTCCTTCATTCTTTCCTTTCCTTCCTCACTCCCTCCCTTCCTCCCTCCTTCCCTTCCTCCCTTCTTTCCTTTACCCCCTTCCTCCCTTCCTCCCTCCCTTTCTCCCTCCCTCCTTCCTTCTTCCCTCCCTTCCTTCCTTCGTGCCTCCTTCCTCCCTCCCTTCCTTCTTCCTGCCTCCCTTCCTTCCTTCTTGCCTCCTTCCTTCCTTCCTCCCTCCCTTCCTCCCTCCTTTCCTTCCTTCCTTCCTTGACTCGAGGACAACAGGAGGGTTAAAAATGTCTGAAGACAGAGTTTGAAACACCCAGCAGGTCATTTTAAAGCTTTTATAAATGTTTAAAATATATTTTAGTTGCTTGAAGGAGATGAAACTGGTTATTTTTGTAAGTTTAGCTCATTAAAACCTTATAATGGTGATAAAAGCATTTACATTTAATAGTAACAGTTGATTTTTATGCTTTTTACAGCCTTTAATTAATCAGTTTGAGATGATTTTTTCAATCAATATCAATTTTACACCTGTTTTATGTGAATTAATGGATCATTTTACACTTTTCAGGCCTAAAAAAGCATTAAAATAAAACAGTATGAGAAGGATGAATCACATTTAGGTTCAATTAGCTTCATTTAAAGCCAAAAAAAGGTTGAAAAGTCTAAATATAAATGATATAAAATAGCAAAAAAAGAAGTTAAATCTCATTATTGTCCCAGTTAAATGGTTTCAGAGTGTTATTGGATGACCTGTTGGGTTTCTTCAAAGATTAATTTCACCTCCTTTCATAATGTAACACACCATTTAATAATGTGAAAGTGTTAAAAAGAGAGAGACACAAACTGGGGCTAACTTTGACCCAGATGTGCGTGAGTAAGTGATGCAGGAGTCTAAATGGATGAGTCCCGGCGGGGTTCCCATCACGGCCCCGCTCTGGCACCGTAACACACTTTGAGACACACTTTTCAAGCCTTCCTCACTTTCACATTCAAATTCAGGTTAAACGTCTTCAAGCGACCCGTTAATCCAGCCGTCCGCTACTTCCTACTTCCTGCTTCCTGCTCCGGTTTGGTCTCCTCCTCCTCCTCCTCCTCCTCCTCCTCGACCTCGACCTCGACCTTTTAACCCTCCTGTTGACCCTCCTCTCTTTTGACTGTTCCTTCCTTCCTTCCTCTTTTTTTTACTCCCTCCTACTTCCATATTTCTTTCCTCACTTCTTTCCATCCTTCATTGCTTCCTCCCTCCCTCCTTACTCCTTTCCTTCCTTCCTCTTTATGTCCTTCCTCCCGTCCTCCCTCCCTCCTTACTCCTTTCCTTCTTTCCTCCCTTCCTCCCTCCATCCTTCATTGCTTCCTCCCTCCCTCCTTACTCCTTTCCTTCCTTCCTCCCTCCCTCCCTCCTTACTCCTTTCCTTCTTTCCTTCCTTCCTCCTCCTCCTGTCCTCCCTCCCTCCTATGTCCTTCCTCTTTTCCTCCCTCCCTCTTTAATCCTTTCCTTCCTTCCTTCCTTGCACCCTCCCTCCCTCCTTACTCCTTTCCTTCTTTCCTTCCTCCCTCCCTCCCTTACACCTTACTCCTTTCTTTCCTCCCTTCTTTCCTCCCGTCCTCCCACCTTACTCCTTTCCTTCCTCCCTCACTCTCCCTCCCACCTTACTCCTTTCCTTCCTCCTTCAGTCCTCCATCCCTCCCTCCCTCCCTCCCACCTTACTCCTTTCCTTCCTTCCTTCCTTCCTTCCTCCCGTCCTCCCTCCCTCCCTCCCTCCCTCCCTCCCACCTTACTCCTTTCCTTCTTTCTTTCCTGTCCTCCCTCCCTCCCACCTTACTCCTTTCCTTTCCTTCCTCCCGTCCTCCCTCCCTCCCACCTTACTCCTTTCCTTCCTTCCTCCCGTCCTCCCTCCCTCCCTCCCTCCCTCCCTCCCACCTTACTCCTCCTTTCCCTCCCTCCTCCCTTCCTTCCTTCCTTGACTCGAGGACAACAGGAGGGTAAACTCTGCCACTGTTCATCATCTTATCGCTTCTTATTCTTCAAAGCGAATGTTAGAATATTTGCACTGAGGAGTTGAGTGACTAGTAATAAAATAAAATAAATAAAATAAATAAATAAAAACTGCCATTCAAAGTTATTTTTATAGAAGCAACAAATAAATTGAGCTCTGTTCAAATGTATAATAATGATCATGGAACCAAAGAGGCCAAGAGGTTGTAAAGAGGCCTAAACACTGTATCAGGGTATAATATCACTCCATCATCTGCTTCATCCAGGGGTGTCAAACATGCGGCTCGTGGGCCAGAACCGGCCCGCTGAGAGGTCCAATGAGGCCCAGTTTCCTTCCTTCCTTCCTTCCTTCTTTTTTCCCTCCCTCTCTCTTTCTTTCCTCCCTCCTACCTTCCACCTTTCCTTCTTTCCTCTGTCTGTCCTTCTTTCCTTCCTTCTTCCTCCATCCATTTTCTTCTTTCCTTTTTCTCTTTATTCCCTTCCTTCCTTCTTCCTTCCTTCCTCCCTTCCTTTTTCTTTCCTCCCTTCCTTCTTTCTTCCCTCCCTCTTTCTCTCTTTCTTTCCTCCCTCCTACCTTCCATCTTTGCTTCCTTCCTTCTTCCCTCCCTCCTTCTCTCTTTCTTTCCTCCCTCCTACCTTCCTCTCTTCCATCCCTCCTTCTCTCTTTCTTTCCTCCCTCCTACCTTACTTCCCTTCCTTCTTTCCTCTTTTCCTTCCTTCCATCTGTCCTTGCTTCCTTTCTTCCTCCCTTCCTCCTTGTCTTCTTTTCCTTCCTTCCATCTTTTCTTCCTCCCTTTCTTCCTTCCTTCTTTCCTTCTTGTATTCTCTTCCTTCTCCTCCTCCTTCCTTCCTTCCTTCCTTCCTTCCTTTTAGTGATCCGGCCCACATGAGATCAGATTGGTCTGTATGTGGCCCTTGAATGAAAATGAGTTTGACACCTCTGGCTTAATCTATTTTCTATTTTCTACCTAGACATGGAATATTTCATATTTTTTCATCAAATTACTTAAATATTCATAGTTTTCTTTCTTCTTCTTTGTTTTTTTGTTTTTTTTGTTAGCTCTCGTTCCAGAGTCATGTAGAGTAAAACGAAGCTCACGCCATCTGATCCCTGTACAGTCGATGTAACATATCAATACGCTTTTCAAATATTTTGTTCTTTGTTATTGTTGAAAAATAAATTTCTTATTACCAATTTTATGGATTTGTTGTTGCGTCATCAATCTGCATACTACATCACTATAATACTGCAGTACTTTTACTGTAATACTGCATACTACATCACTATAATACTGCAGTACTTTTACTGTAATACTGCATACTACATCACTATAATACTGCAGTACTTTTACTGTAATACTGCATACTACATCACTATAATACTGCAGTACTTTTACTGTAATACTGCATACTACATCACTCATAATACTGCAGTACTTTTACTGTAATACTGCATACTACATCACTATAATACTGCAGTACTTTTACTGTAATACTGCATACTACATCACTATAATACTGCAGTACTTTTACTGTAATACTGCATACTACATCAGTATAATACTGTAGTACTTTTACTGTAATACTGCATACTACACCACTATAATACTGCAGTACTTTTACTGTAATACTGCATACTACATCAGTATAATACTGTAGTACTTTTACTGTAATACTGCATACTACATCACTATAATACTGCAGTACTTTTACTGTAATACTGCATACTACATCACTATAATACTGCAGTACTTTTACTGTAATACTGCATACTACATCACTATAATATTGCAGTACTTTTACTGTAATACTGCATACTACATCACTATAATACTGCAGTACTTTTACTGTAATACTGCATACTACATCACTATAATACTGCAGTACTTTTACTGTAATACTGCATACTACATCACTATAATACTGCAGTACTTTTACTGTAATACTGCATACTACATCACTATAATACTGCAGTACTTTTACTGTAATACTGCATACTACATCACTATAATACTGCAGTACTTTTACTGTAATACTGCATACTACATCACTATAATACTGCAGTACTTTTACTGTAATACTGCATACTACATCACTATAATACTGCAGTACTTTTACTGTAATACTGCATACTACATCACTCATAATACTGCAGTACTTTTACTGTAATACTGCATACTACATCACTATAATACTGCAGTACTTTTACTGTAATACTGCATACTACATCACTCATAATACTGCAGTACTTTTACTGTAATACTGCATACTACATCACTCATAATACTGCAGTACTTTTACTGTAATACTGCATACTACATCACTATAATACTGCAGTACTTTTACTGTAATACTGCATACTACATCACTCATAATACTGCATATGACTGCTGTATGAAAGCTGTTATATAAATAAGGTTTGAATGATTGATTTTAACCTTTAAAGAGTTTGAAAAGTTAAATTTACAAAGTTTTTTTTATGTGCATATTTACTGATATAAAAGAAAAGGAAGGAGAGAGTAAAACAGTCGTGAGCGTAGAGCAGCTCAGAGTTATTGTACATATTGTTTCCTCAGAGCTCTCTACTCTACAGAGCTCTACATGTGTCCACTCAGCCATACAAAGCCTCTGAACAGGCCTAATTATACCTGAGCAGATCTCAGCAGGACTTCAAGGGTCAAGTGTTTGACCTGTGTGTCTCACCTCACACACATCCATCACACTGAGGTATAATTGCCCCTAAAATATAATCCGCTAAGTGTCTGAGAGGCGAAGGCTGTACGTGGGTTTGTCAAAGCAGTGTGAGACGATCTGTTTCAGAGGGAAAAACAGTCGCCCCTTAATCTGACAGCCGATGACGGGAGGAGTCGGCTCGGACATTGTCTGCTGCTACTCAGGAATGAGACGGAGACGAAAACAACCACAGAAGAAGAAGAAGATATGTGTTTGGGGGTTTCTTTTTTTTTACTATCTTGTTGCTAGAAAAGTGGCTGAAATGCAAGAAAAGAGATGATTTTAAATAATTAAATTGCTTCCAGTTTCTTAAATGTGATGATTTGCTGTTTTTCTGTGTTTTATATCAATGCAAACTGAATATATTTTGGTTTTAGATGGCTAATTAGACCAAAAAAGACTTTTAAAGATGCCATAGTGGCCTCTGGAAACATGCATTTTCACTATTTGCTGATATTTTACAGACCAGATAGTCTCGCAGATTAATCAAATAATCATTAGTGACAGGAGCAGAGAGTTTTTACGACATAAACTGCACAAATGTGAGTGAACAATGTGCACAAACTCACCAAAAAATATCAACTGTTTTATCTCATGTTGCTAGAAAAGTGGCTTGAAAATGAGGTTGAAGCTTAAACTGGATGCTTTTATATAATTAAAACATATTCTTTGCTTCCAGCTACTTATAAATGTGAGGATTTGCTGATTTTCTGTGTTTTATATCAATGCAAACTGAATATATTTTGGTTTTAGACAGCTAATTAGACCAAAAAAGACAATTAAAGACTTATAGAAACATGTATTTTCACTATTTGCTCACATTTTACAGCCCAAATAATGAGCTGATTAATCATATAATCATTACTAACAGGCAGATGAGAAGTTTTTAAGACAAAAACTGCACAAATCACCATAAAAATCAACAGTTTTTATCACATTGGCACATCCAAAAAAATAGGTAGCAAGGGCAAGTGAAGGAAATGCAGTTTGATTTGGTTTTTTGGCGATTGACCAACTTCCAGGCCACCGTACAAAGGAAAAACAGTATAGTAAGAGTATTTTTCCAGAGTAAAGACTATTTTCCTCTGAAATAGTTACATTAAATAATTTTGGAGTATAATTATTACCCCTGGGAGCAAAAACACAGATTAAATTAAAGTAAAACAGACCACACCTACTAACGTCCCTCTTAGGTTTCGTTTCTGCCGCCATTACTAATCTCTCGCATGAAGCAGCGGGGATAACAGTTGGAGACACGTTGGAGGACAAAACAACAGCTTTGACTAATTTGGGAATTTTCCTTGGTCTCACATATCAGGTAAGTTTATTGTAACGTTAAATAGTTAACTTAATGTGTGTAAAACGGTAGTGATGAGCGACATTACGGCCAATACTATCCGTGACCGTTAGATGCTAACGTTATAGCTAAAGAAGCTAACGGTAGCATTTGAGCATTTGACCACGCAAATTCTTCAGTAAGTCTACATTTATTAATTATCAATCAATTACGCTTTTAGTGGTTTATGGACAGTATTGATGCCAAGTGACTCGGTATAACGCCTGTACTAATGTTAATTTCTCAACAGAGTAGTATTAGTTATCAGTAGCTCACATTAGTTATCTGTAGCTAACATTAGCAGACTTTGCTGGGCAGTTGTAACAGGTGTGTGTTACTCTAACAGGGTTTCCGCGGGTCATTAAAAAGCATGA
Organism: Scomber japonicus; assembly: GCF_027409825.1. Taxonomy (NCBI): domain Eukaryota; kingdom Metazoa; phylum Chordata; class Actinopteri; order Scombriformes; family Scombridae; genus Scomber; species Scomber japonicus. The sequence continues at coordinate 23,620 of NW_026518540.1, read as the reverse complement.
GAAGTAATTAAATAGATTTTGTGAAAAATCAGGCCTGAAAAAGCATGAACTTCAAATCCAACACTTATAATGCGGGAAATTACAGCGATGTATTTTTATATTTAACCAACGTCTGCAGCGGTGCTTACTGCAGGACGACTGGTCGGAACCGCTGTGTCCGACTGTCTGACTTTGACCCTGAACGCACCTCTAGCTCTCTGTACCTCCCGCTAGCATAACACAGGCACGCTAACGGTGATATTAAGTTTAAGGAAACAAACGCAGACCGCTGGTTAAAACATAAATCTACATATTCTGAGGCTGAACCTGTTAAGAAAAAAAAGCAGCGGAGCCCGAAAAACTAATGAAAACAGCGCCATGTGACGTTACCATTAACAACAGTAATCCTCAGACAGGTAACTGTGACGTTACCATAGTAACAAGCTTCAGGCTAACTGGCTCAGAGTAAATTAATTATCAATCAATTACGCTTTTAGTGGTTTACGGACAGTATTAATGCCAAGTGACTCGGTACAACGCATGTACTAATGTTAATTTCTCAACAGAGTATTATTAGTTAGTAGCTAACATTAGTTATCAGTAGCTAACATTAGCAGACTTTGCCGGGCAGTTGTAACAGGTTACAGGTTACTCTAAACAGAGCACTTTTTAGTTTTGCGCTGAAGTTTGGTCGTATAATTTGAGTATTCACTAGCTGCAGGTGGGCCAGAAAGTTACTGTGCACTCTTGTCTGTATTTTATTCTAAATGGAGCTGCGTAAAGACTGAATTGTTTCTTGTAAATATTTTTTTTTTGACCGCCACAGAACCCGTCTTCATTTAACAACACAGCAGGGCTCCAGACTAACAGCACAAAAATTAAATTCATAACTTGGCTTAATTAGTTTTTTAACTGTAAATAAAGGTGCACATTTTCCAGCCTGCATCAGACAATGCAGACTTTACTCACTAATATTAAAAACTAGGATGTGTTGTGTGAACCATCGTGGTCTTATCCCCGCACATCTCCTGCTGTGTGTTGAGCGGCAGATGAAGGCTGCTGGTTAGGGTTAGCCCTAAATCTCCTGTAGTTTACTGCTCAAATGTTCGTTTTTCAAAATGGAACTTTTCACTGGAAGAAAAAGTCATATTATGTTAAAATACATTTTTCCATTTGTGTTGTTGTGTTGTGTGTCGTTCTTACATTTCATTTCAAGTGACATTAAAACGTCTTAAATGTAACTTGCCTTAAGCTGTAGGAACCATGTGTTGTGTTTGCTGCTGTAACAGAATTAAAAGATTGATTATGAACCTTTGCAACCAACCAATGTCCATGTAAATCCAACATTAACTTGTAATTGTTAAAATTACTAAGTTGTTGTGTACACATTTGATAATGCTGTATATGCTGTTGTGTCTTGTCATCAAGGTTGCAGGCTGTACGATTAAAGTACAAAGACTGTCAAAAATACATTTGTTATGAGGGGCAACTGACCTTCCAGTCCTTTTTGGACAGGTGAGTGAAAAATGTCATTTATTTTACACAATGACCGTTGGCAGTGGTTCTCAGCTGGTCTAGCCTCAGGACCCACATTTGTCCTTAAGGCTTAATTTAAACACTCCAATTTATTTCACAATTGTGTAGTAGTAGTAAGTAGAAGTAATGTCTTCTTGCACTGTTAAATGAAAATGTAATTGAAAAAGTGCTACAGAAGTGCAACAAGGGCCAAAAACCCAGTGAAATAAAAAGACAGTATAAACTGCTGATGCTCATCACATCTCAAGAATCTAAAGGGAGTTGTGTCAAATGTGAAATTTTCTTATGATGTCGTTTTTGGGCCATTTTCTAAATTTCTGATTTATTTTTTATAAAGATACCAATTTAATCACAATATACACCAGAGATGTCACCAAGCTTGTGCAATTTTCTTTTCTCTTCAGTTGACAAGAAATTTGAGATCACATCCCTGGACTTAAAAGTCTATGATGATTCTAAGACTGAAGTTGACGAGGAGGTGTTTGAATTCCTTATAAAAAGACAAGACCTTGGTGTGCTGGAGATTTGTCCCCAAGGCCCAAATCTTGATGGTGAGTTCCTTATTAGCTCATTGCTTTACATTCACCTATCCAATCCAGGCTAGCCTAACATGTTCTAAATATGTGAGTCAAGCAGATTTGAAGTTATCTTGGTTTCTGTGTTCTTCTGTCCCACCCCTTCTGGAACAGTAGTGGTCCTAATCACATCTAATGTGAAATATTGGATTCCACTTGTCATTAACAGAGTCCACCTAGTCATAATGGATATTTCCACTTAATTATGTTATCGTTAAATGGAGAATATGAGGGGGACTCTGATGACCTAGTCCTGCTAAAAGACAGAGAGCTTCTTCTTCTCTTGGATGCACTTACCTTATACCGCGTCTTCTGGCATCAGTTAGGCTTTTTGTGCGAGCATACTCATTTATGATCCTCTCTCCTCCGGGTTTCTTCTTCAGAATGTTTTCAATCATCTAAGTGAGAATAAAATAATAAATAAAAAAAACAACCGTTTAACCAACAGTAAGAATTTGGGAATTTTTTTTAACTTTCTGAAAGTGATTCTGCACAGCTTACTTGAGTTCGACTAGTATCGTCAGCTCTCTGTCTTGTAGCAGGACTGCACTGTGTCATCAGAGTCCCTCTCATATTCTCCACTGGAGTTTGCAAAGGAGCTGCTTGCAGAAGAGCTCAACAAATCTGGGAATCAGGAAGATTTAACAGGTTTGATCAACATTTAACAATAACATAATTAAGTGGAAATATCTTATTTTACAGACCAGATAATGAATGAATTAAATAATCATTAGTGACAGGCAGGGCTTGAAATTAACTTTTTGATCTACTAGCCAAGTGGCTAGTAGATCAAAAAAGTTACTAGCCAACCAGATTTTTTACTAGCCAAAACCAAAACGTTGCTTTACTATTGTATTTGTATTTCATAGGGGTGTGACGATACACTCAGCTCACGAGACGAGACAAGACACGATATTGGGTTCACAAGATCAAGACGAGACTTTAACTGTATTTTTAAGAAAACTTCAATGAGGAAATAAATGACTGTTCTTTTATTTGAAATTCACAAAATGGAATTGAAATATTTTAACTAATCATCTTATAATGAATCACTTCAGTTCTACTTTCTAAATATATAATTATCCTATGCAGCATGCAGCACTGTAAAAGGTTTCCCCATATAGATATTTTATATATTGATAATTTTGATATTAATGGAAATAATAATCATAAATACAAAAGTTAGATAAATCACAAATACTAAAAAGTAAATTATAAAGAGTAGAAACAATTCTAATATATAAATATAAATTAAATAAAGAATCTAATTCTCACAAATTATAACATAAAATAAAATAAATATAAAATAAATAAAACAACACAGATATAAAAGTAAATTGCTCAAATCCTGTATCACATAAATACACAAGTAGAACAAAATATAAATAGTGTTATAATTTGTTAGTGTGACTCATTTTACTTTTGGCATCATTAGTCTTCCATAGCTGCGCTAGATTCCTCCGCTGCTCCTACCTCAGGCTCTCAGTGTACAGACCTGAGGTTAACCTGCTGCTGCTCCTCTCATCATCTCATACTTCTGACTGAGATCTTCTCAGCAGGTAGAAACTGTAACAAGGTTTATGATCCACATGTGACTTTATAAAAACAACACATGACGTGCGAATGAGCGATAAAAACCGATCGTCTTTTTTTTTTTTTTTTTTTTTTGGTGCGCCACTTAATTATAGCGTTGCGAGACAATATTCACTTCAACTAGAAATATCGTCGCGTTTTCGTCTCGCGTGGGCCGTCTCGCGCAGCAGGAGATCTCATCTCACCCCTACTATTCAGTCTTCTAGCCAAGTGGCGAGACAGCCAAAAATCTGTCTCGCCACTTGAGGAATTTGGGTCGCAAATGGCGAGTGGCGAGTGCTAATTTCGAGCCCTGGTGACAGGAGCAGAGAGTTTTTACATCATAAGCTGCACAGATGTGTTTTTATCACATTTGCGCATCCAGGCCACCGTACTTTACTGCTTCTTCTGGTGCACATAAGAAAAATTAGATAGCAAGTGAAATAACTGCAGTTTGATTTGTTTTTTTGGAGGTTGACCAACTTTAAGAACATGGTGAGACGCAGCAGGACGGACGGCAGCGTGTGGAGATCATGTCAGGTGACACACCGGAGCTGTTTTATCATGTTGCTCGGCATTAACACAGGAATGTTCCTAAACAGAGCCGCCGAGGGCCACGCTCACGCTGGCTGGCAGGTGAGACACACACACACACACACACACACACACAGGGGCAGGGACTGAATGTGCTTTCTCTGCTGATTTACGGAGGGATGAGTAGCAGATCTAATTTGTTTCAGGGCTGTTGAACCGTTATGAGACATCAATCACACATTTACAGTATGTGACAAGGTACAGTACCTGTCGCCTGCAGGGGAAGGGGGGGGGGTGGTGTTAGGGTAAAGGGGGGGGGCTGTCGAGTCTCTGCTCTTTAAAATCAGCTGAGGTAACAAACATGACATTACAGTATTTTTCTTTTTGTTGCACAGACTGAAAATGAAGCCGCTCCTTTTTATTTTACGTTTATAACTTAAAGGTGCAGTGTGTAGGATTTAGTGCCATCTAGTGGTGAAGTGCTGAACTGAACACTTCACTTTCAATCACCTAGAAAAATTGTGGGTATATAAGGTTATAATGAAAACACAATTATTCTTCTGTTGTTGGGACTAATTAAAACATATTTACGCATGTTATATAAAATTTCTGCCACATACTTTCGCTAAATGCCACTAAACTCTACGAACTGTTCCTTTAAACTTTGGATAACTATGGAAAAAACAGTCAACAATTTTATAACGTGAAGCTTCCTCTCTGTTAGAAAAAAGGTGCCGTTTATTATCCTTCATTTAGCTCCATAACTCACTCTGACTCTAAAACATGTCCTCTGTAGAGAAGGGAACAGTTCAGCACACTAAACTGGTTTTACCTTTTTCTTTAAAGGCGTTATTCCTCTTTTCAAACACATGACTCTGATATTTATTCAACCGTTGACCTGAACTGAGGATGAAAGTAGATTTAAGACTATTTAACCTTCCTGTCGTTCTCCTGGGTCAAATTGACCCCTTCTGTTTTGACTGTTCCTTCTTTCCTTCCTTCCTTCCTTCCTTCCTTCCTTCTGTCCTACCTCCCTCCTTCTCTCTTTCTTTCCTTTCTCTCTCTTTCCTCCCTTCCTTCTTTCCTTCCTTTCTCCCCCCTTTCTTCCTTCCTTCCTACCTTCCTTCCCTCCCTCCTACCTTCCTTCCTTTCTCTGATTTGCAGAGCTGACCTTAAGTAGATTTAATATGACAATAATCAATAAGTACAAACTCAGGTGTGTTAAAACGACTGTAATTCAGTCATTTTAATAGATAAAAATGGACTTAAAGTGGAATAAATGGGTTAAAAGTCTTCTGAACTTCAGGTATTATTAATGCAAATTTGACTAAAATGCAAATGACAAATATATGACGATTTAAATTACTTAAAATAAGCACATTTAGAGCATGATTAATCACAATAAAGAGATAGTTTGAGATAAAAATACTGCATTTGAATATATGTTAAAGGTTACTTCCCTAACTGAATTCTACATTTTCACTGTCTTTTCCTGTAATTCAGTCATTTTAATAGATAAAAATGGACTTAAAGTGAAATAAATGGGTTAAAAGTCTTCTGAACTTCAGGTATTATTAATGCAAATATCACCAAAATGCATTTAAATTAAGACAATAAGCCTAAAAGTACTGCATAACCCTTCTGTTGTCCTCGAGTCAAGGAAAGAAGGGAGGAAGGGAGAAAGAGGGAAAGGAAGGAGGAAGGAAGGAGGGAAGGAAGAAGCAAGGAAAGGGGGAGGAAGGAGGGAAGGAAGAAGCAAGGAAAGGGGGAGGAAGGAAGGTAGGAGGGAGGGCAGGAAAGAAGGAAGGAAGGAAGGAGGGAAGGGAGGGAGAAGGAAGGAAAGGAGGAAGAAGGAAAGGAGGAAGGAAGGTAGGAGGGAGAGCAGGAAAGAAGGAAGGAAGGTAGGAAGGAGAGAAGGGAGGAAGGGAGGAAAGAAGGAACAGTCACAACAGACGGGGTCAATTTGACCCGGGAGGACGACAGGAAGGTTAAATATACTTTAAAGGTTACTTCACTAACTGAAGCTTTAATTTCTTTCCTTCTTTTTCTATTTTTAAACTGATCTAAAAAAAAAAATCCCCCAAAACTGGAGATAAAAGCAGTTTCCCAGACGTTCAGTAAACGTCTGACACATAACATAACGTGATGAAGTATTTCCCTCCTTCACTCTCATGCTGTTAACTTTAAGTATCTGGGTACTTTTCCCACAGCTGGCTGCTTCTAATGTGGGTGGAAACATCTTAGTTATTTTCTTTTAAAAACAAGGAGACGCTGCAGGCAGAGAAGAAGGAAGGAAGGAAGGAAGGAAAGGAAGGAAGTAGGAGGAAGGAAGGGAGGAAGGGAGGGAGGAAGGAAATAAGGGAGGAAGGAGGAAGGAAGGGAGGTAGGAGGGAGGAAAGAAAGAGAGAAGGAGGGAGGGAAGGAAGAAACAAGGGAGGAAGGGAAGAAGGAAAGAAGGACAGAGGAAGGAAGGCAGGAGGGAGGAAAGAAAGAGAGAAGGAGGGAGGGAAGAAAGAAGGAAGGGAGGAAGGAAAGGAAAGAAGGAAGGAAGGAGGGAGGAAAGAGAAGAAGGAAAGAAGAAAAGGAAGGAAGGGAGGAAGGTAGGAGGGAGGAAAGAAAGAGAGAAGGAGGGAGGGAAGAAAGAAGGAAGGGAGGGAGGAAGGAAAGGAAGGAAGGAAGGAAAGAAAGAGGAAGGGAGGAAAGAGAGAAGGAGGGAGGAAGGAAGGAAAGATGGACAGAGGAAAGAGGGAAGGGAGGAAGAAGGAAGGAAAGGAGGGAGGAAAGAAAGAGAAGGAGGGAGGGAAGAAAGAAGGAAGGGAGGAAGGTAGGAGGGAGGAAAGAAAGAGAGGAGAGAGGGAAGAAAGAAGGAGGGAGGAAGAAGGAAGGAAAGGAGGTAGGAAGGGAGGGAGGTAGGAAGGGACGGAGGTAGGAGGGACGGAGGAAAGAAGGAAGGAAGGAAGGAGGGAGGAATGGAGGAAAGAGAGAAGAAGAAGAAGTGTGTGTCTGTGAGGGGCGTTGTTCTGAGTTTATGGTGGAGAATGAAAGGAATGTTCCGCAGCACTTATCTAAATATGTTCGGTATATCTCTGCAGGTTTTCACCCCAAGCATCAACAGCCTCACTTCATCCGTCCGCTTTGACCTCTTTCTTTTTTTCTTTTTCTCCTTCTTCTTCGACACGTTGTAAAAAAAACCCCTCAGGGTAAAAAAACAAGACAGCGCTGTCATAAAGAGGATGATTGATGGCTCCAAAATCTGAACAGATGAGAGCAGGAACCAGTTTTTACACGCTGATTTTTCTGCTTTTCAAGAATTTAATGAAACTCACAACCTTTTTCTGACTGTTGACGACTTTATTAGAAAGAGAACAGCAGAAAGGACGAGGTGATATATGCATTAACCCTCCTAGTGTCCTCAGGTCAAGGGAGGAAGGAAGGACGGAAGGGAGGGAGGATTGAAGGAATGAAGGAAGGGAGGAGGAAGGGAGGAAGGAAGGAAGGAAAGAAGGGAGGAAAGAAGGAATGAGGAGGGAAAGAAGGAAGGGAGGAGGAATGGAGGGAAGGACGGAAGGGAGGAAAGGAGGGAGGGAGGAGGAAAGGAAGGAGGGGAGGAAGGAAAGAAGGGAGGACGGAAGGAAGGAAGGAATTAGGAGGGAAGGAAGGAAGGACGGAATGAAGGAAAGACAGATGGGACCGAGTAAGGAGGGAACAAGGAGGGAAGGAAGGAAGGAATTAGGAGGGAAGGAAGGAAGGAAAGACAGATGGAACCGAGGAAGGCGGGAACGAGGAGGGAAGGGAGGAAAGAATGAAGGAGGGAAGGAAGGAAGGAAAGACAGATGGAAGGGAGTAAGGAAGGACAGATGGAAGGGAGTAAGGAGGGAGGGATGGAGGAAAAGAGGAAGGAAGGAAGTGAGGAAGGAAGGGAAGACAGATGGAAAGGAGTAAGGAAGGACAGAGCTGTGGCAGCTTCCTGTCTAAGCTTTTCAAAATAAAACCATTGTTATTGAGCGCTATCTCATTATTCTTAAAAATCGTTTCCCCTCGATTTTAATAGTTTTGAGGTCGTTTGGCCCCTAAATCATAATCACGATCAAATTTGGATTAATTGAGCACCCTGAACTCTTTCTGTTATTAATTTTTGGGGTCGATGGAGGTTTTATATTTCTAAAACTTTTCCTCGAGCCAAAACAAAGTATTTAAAAGTCCATGACATCATCACAATGTAAAGTCTATGAGCCGAGTGGGAATTAAAGGGCGGGAAGAGACGTGAGTTGCATTGGCATCTGTTTCTATATGAAGCCTTATAACTGGAGACCGAGTCCAAATGACATCACATCGTTACTGGAAACGACCTCTGGATCTCATCGGACTGGATCTCATCGGACTGGATCTCATCGGACTGGATCTCATCGGACTGGATCTCATCG
>NW_026518540.1:0-10000 GCF_027409825.1 Scomber japonicus | reverse complement strand
CACATAGTACTACTATTACTAGCAGTGAAGACTGATGGCTCTAATGCAGGGTGTCAAACTCATTTTCACCGAGGGCCACATGTAGCGGTAAGACAGTATAAATGTAATGTAACTACTCCTTAATGTTAAATAACTCTGAATTTATTACTTATTCAAATTACAAATATTACATATGCATTTTTCTGGAAGGCTAACTTTAGCATACTTCTTTATAGAATTAACAACCATAAATACAAAAGTTAGATACAATCACACATACTAAGAAGTAAATTATAAAGAGTAGAAACAATTCTGATATATAAATATAAATAAATAAAGAATCCAATTATCATAAATTATAACTTATTGCTAATAAAAAACCACAGAAATAAAAGTAAATTACACAAATCCTGTATCACATAAATATACAAGTACAGCAACATATAAATGGTAGGGTGACTCATTTTATTTCTGGCATCATTAGGAATGAAGGAAAGGAGGGATGAAGGAAAGGAGGGAGAAGGGAGGAAGGAAGGAAAAGAGGAAGGAAGGAAGGGGAATGAAGGAAGGAAGGACGGATGGAAGGAAAGGCGGGATGAAGGAAGGAAGGACGGATGGAAGGAAAGGCGGGATGAAGGAAGGAAGGAAAGGAGGGATGAGGGAAGGAAGGAAAGGGGGAAGAAGGAGGGATGGGAGGAAGGAAGGGAGGGATGAAGGAGGAAGGGAGGAGGGAAGAAGGAAGGAAAGCGATGGGAGTTTAAAAATGCCGCTTGGCAATGATGTAATTCACCTTGTACTATTTTTGGGGGAGCTAACAGGGGTGTGTGTATAGGAAGGATGGAAGGAAAGGAGGGATGAAGGAAGGAAAGGAGGGAGGGGGGAAGGAAAGGGGGAAGAAGGAGGGATGGGAGGAAGGAAGGGGAATGAAGGAAGGAGGAAATTAAGCAATGGGAGTTTAAAAATGTCGCTTGGCAATGATGTAATTCACCTTGTACTATTTTTGGGGGGTGTGTGTCACATTGTTGCTGCCTAAACGCTCCAGATGGTTGTTTAAGCCGTAGCTGCTGCTGGATCACTGCGCCCGACTGACCTGCGTCCTCCCGACCAACGCCATGAATATTCACCAGCTAGGAGGAGGAGAAGAAGGAGAGGGAGGAGGAGGAGGAGGAGGAGAGGAAGGATGAGGAGGAGGAGAAGAAGAAGCTCGGCCCTCATTAGAATATTCATACGGCTGCTGCTTCATGAGAATGACGTTCAGGCCTTATGAATATTCATGAGCTTGTTCTAATCTAATGCTTTAAAGAAGGAACCGTTTTTTGGTTTTTGTGTCCCTCCCTCCCTCCCTCCCCCTCTCTGTCTCCCTCCCTCTCTCCCCCTCTCTCTCCCTCTCTCTCTCCCCTTTCTCCTTCCCTCTCTGTCTCCCTCTCTCTCTCTCTCCCCTTTTTCCTTCCCTCTCTGTCTCCTTCTCTCTCCCACTCTCTATCTCCCTCCCTCCCTCTCAAGCTAGTAGAAGAAGAAGCTCGGCCCTCATTAGAATATTCATACGGCTGCTGCTTCATGAGAATGACGTTCAGGCCTTATGAATATTCATGAGCTTGTTCTAATCTAATGCTTTAAAGAAGGAACCGTTTTTTTGTCCCCCCCCTCCCTCCCCCCCCTCCCTCCCTCCCTCCCTCCTCCAATGATGATGATCAGCAGCACCTCGAATAATAATAAGAGCCTCATTCATAAGTGTACAGTTGCCTGATTAAGCCTGATGCTTATCCCTGTTTCTAGGTCAGGAGGAGGCAAAACCAAAAGCATTAGAGCATCATGAATCAACACATACTGTAAACCCAGAGATGTTTCACTTCACTGTACGATGACATCATACCTATTCATTTTTACTATTAACTAGGGCTGTCAGCATTAATGAGTTAATCGCGATTAGATTAATGCAATCCTAGTTATTTTTTAAATCTCATTTTAATGTTGCAAGCCTTTTTGTCCCTTCTCCTCCCCCGTAGACGGCTCCTCTAGCTGTAGCGCTATGCTTTGAAGTGGCCTCCTGCAGTAAACCTACCGCGCTGATGGAAAGTAAGAGAGCTACTGGACTTTTGAACGGCTTGTTTAACTTTAACCCTCGTGTCGTCCTCCCCGGGTCAAATTGACCCCGTCTTATTCTTCTTTCCTCCCTTCCTTCCTTCCTTCTGTCCTTCCTCCCTTTCTCTCTCTTTTCCTTCCTTCCACCCTCCTTCTTTCCTTCCCTCCTCTTTTCCTTTCTCCCTCCCTCCTACCTTCCTTCTTTCCTTCCATCTTCCTCCCTCTTCTTTCCATCCCTCCTACCTTCCTTCCTTCCTTCCTTCTTTCCTTTCCTTTCCTCCCTTCCTTCCTTTCTTGACTCAAGGACAACAGGAGGGTTAAAACACTTCCAGACACTTCAGTTGACAAGTCAAAAGTAAAATGCAACCTGTGTCAAACGGAGTTTAACTACCACCGGAGTACGTGGAGTTTGAGTTAGCACCTCCACGCTAAACACCCAGGTGCAGCCAAGCCAGCCTCAGCTCCACCAAAGGACCATTTTGGAGTGTGGGAGTTGCCAGCAGAGCCGGTGATTGATTCCCAGTTAAGACACTCTGGTAAGAAATGCTTTACATTATGGGCTTAAAACTGCCTTCAAATGGAAAATAACAGGACTTTTAAACATGCAATTCAAAACGCCATTAATCACGATTAACTATGGAAATTCTGCGATTAATCTCGATTAAACAAATTAATCGTTTGACAGCCCTACTATTAACACATACTAGAGTTGTTTTTCTTTCTCTCAGTATATTCATTGTGAGGAAAGTAGGACAGAGCTAGTTGCACATGGGGGACAGTTTGCTTTTCTTGGTAACTCCCAATTAGGCATTGTTCTCACAGTTGAAATGTTTTCCTCTTTGAATAATTGACAGTAAATTAAAAGAAGCTAGAGTCTATTATCTAAATCAGGCCATGTGTCTCTGCAGGCGGACGTCAGTGTTATTTAAGAGGAGTGAGTGAAGCTGCAGGTTGGGTCTTGTTTCAGGGCTCTCTGTGAGTAAAGGGTTTAAAACTAGAGAAGAGGTTTTAAAGTTCTGCTGCTGGTTTTAGGTCCAGAGAGTTTCAAACTATTTCATTTTATTATTTTCTCTAATTGATTGTTTAATGCAATGTTTTAAAAACTCGTCTCTCCTCCCTTCCTCCTTTCCTTCCTCCCTCCTTCTTCTCTCTCCCCCTCTCTCTCTCTACATACATATATATTCTCTTTCTCTCGCTCTCCTCCCTTCCTCCTTTCCTTCATTCCCTCCTTTCCTTCCTTCCTTCCTCCCTCACTCTCTCCTCTCTCTCTACATACTTATATATTCTCTTTCTCTCGCTCTCTCCCTCCTCCCTTCTTCCCTCTTTCTCTCTCCCCTGTCTCTCTCTCCCCCTCCTTCCCTTCCTCTCTCTCTCTCTACATACTTGTATATTCTCTCTCTCCCTCCTCCCTTCCTTCCTCCCTCCCTCTCTCTTTACATACTTATATATTCTCTCCATCTCTCTCTCTCTCTCTCTCCATACTTGTATATTCCCTCTCTCTCCTCTCCATCCCTCTCTCTCTATTTCTCTCTCCCCATACTTGTATATTCTCTCTCTCTCTCTCTCTCTCTCTCTCTCCTCCTCCCTTCCTCCTTTCCTTCCTCTATCCCTCTCTCTCTGTCTCTCTCTCTCCCTCCATACTTGTATATTCTCTCTCTCTCTTTGTCCCTCTCTCTCTGTCTCTCCCTCCATACTTATACATTCTCTCTCCCTCTCTCCATACTTGTATATTCTCTCTTTCTCTTTCTCTCTCTACATACTTATATATTCTCTCTCCTTTCTCTTCATACTCCTATATTCTCTCTCTCTCTCTCCCTCTGTCTCTCGCTCTCTCTCTCCATACTCATATATTCCCTCTCTCCCTCTCTCTCTCTACATACTTATATATTCTCTCCCTTTCTCTTCATACTGCTATATTCTCTCGCTCCCTCTCCCTCTGTCTCTCGCTCTCTCTCTCCATACTCATATATTCCCTCTCTCTCTCTACATACTTATATATTCTCTCCCTTTCTCTTCATACTCCTATATTCTCTCTCTTCATACTCCTATATTCTCTCTCTTTCATACTCCTATATTCTCTCTCTTCATACTCCTATATTCTCTCTCTTTCATACTCCTATATTCTCTCTCTTCATACTTCTATAATTCTCTCTCTTCATACTCCTATATTCTCTCTCTCATACTTCTATATCTCTCTCTTCATACTCCTATATTCTCTCTCTTCATACTTCTATATTTCTCTCTCTTCATACTCCTATATTCTCTCTCTCCCTCGCTCTCTCTCTCTCTCCATAGTCCTATACCCTCTCTCTCTCATTAGTTTCTGCAGATTTGGGGCCCTCGGGGGTAACACTCCTGTGCACATGTGTTGGGAGTGCGGTTCCCACTGTGCTTGTGCAGCTCTGATTGAGTCTCTGATTGCCTTGACATTAAGGGGGCTTGCAATCCTTGTGTCATGCCCGGGCCTGATAGAATTGGCGGTGCAGGAAGGGGAGGCGGGGGGGTCGGCACACACTGAGCTGTTGTGTGTGTGTGTGTGTGTGTGTGTGTTTTTTTTTTTTTTTTTTTTCGTCGCCCCTGAGGTTTTTTTTTTTGCGGGATTGGAGCACTGATGGAATTTGGGGCTCCAGCACCTGACGCAAGAGGCTGGATTGAAACCATGAGGGTGATGAAGCAGACTCATATTTAAACTGTGTGACTGCAGGTTTTATTTTTAAATCGTTAATTTAAATTGACGCTCAAAGCTTCTTTTTTTTTTTTGTCTTTGAATCTTAATTTTCATGTAATCTCTTCGGTATGTCCTCAACTTTAATCCAGACTGAGATATCTCAACATATTTCTGAATGGATTTCAGCAGAATCTTTTGGTTCATATACTTAAATTAAACTACTTTTTCCTCTCTCTGTCTTCCCCCTTCTCTCTCTCTTCTCTCTTTCTTCCTCTCTCTCTCTCTCTCTCTCTCTCAGAGGGCCAGATACAGACCAATTTCATCTGATGTGGGCCGGATCATTAAAAAGATGGAGGGAAAGAAGGAAGGAAATAAGAAGGGAAGGAAGGAAGGAAGGAAAAGGGGAAGGTAGAGAGGAAGGACGAAAGGGGAGGAAGGACAGAAGGAAGAAAAGGAGGGAAGGAAAAGAGGAAGGTAGAGTCTACCTTCTTCTTTTCCTTTCTTCGTTCATTCCTTCCTTCCTTTTGTCCTTCCATCGGTCCTTCTTCTTTTCTTCCTTCTGTCCTTCTGTTCATCCATCGGTCTTTCCTTCCTTCCTCCCTTTCTTACTTCTGTCCTTCCTCTCTACTGGTACCTCTCTGTCTCCCACCCCCACCCCCCCCCCTCTCTCTCTCCCTCCCTTCTCCCCCTCTCTGTCTCTCTCTCTCTCCTCCCTCCCTCTGTCTCTCTCTCTCTCTCTTTTCCCCCTCTCTCTCTGTGTCTCTCCCCCCCCCTCTCTCTGTCCCCCTCTCTCTCTCTACCTGGTAGAGAGGAAGGAAGGAAGGACAGAAGGAAGGAAAGTGGGCCAGATTTCACCCCTAGACGTGCCAGTTCTACCCCCCCCCCCCACTCCCCCCCCCCCCACATAAGGAACAAGGACGTAATTCAAAGTTCATCCATAAAACATTCAACATGCTCCAAAACCTGAACCCTAACAGACCCGATGAATCCAGCCCACCCACATCTGACCCAGGACCAGCTTGTTTCTCCTGCAGGTCTCCTTCCTGTTAACCATGTTAAAACACTACTCTGCTGCTTCATGCCTTCCTCCCCTCCTTCCCTTCCTTTCCTCCCTTCCTTCCTTCATCCCTCCTTTTCTTCCTCCCTCCTTCCTTCCTCCCTCCTTTCCTTCCTCCTCTGTCCTTCTTTCCTCCCTTCTTCTTTCCTTCCTTCTTTCCTTTCCTCCCTCCTTTCCTTCCTTCTCTCCTTTCCTTCCTTATTCCTTTTCTTTCCTCCCTTCTTCCATCCCTCCTTCCTTCTTTCCTTTCCTCTCCTCCCTCCCTCCTTCTCTCTTTCTTTCCTTTGTCCTTTCCTCCCTCCTTCCTCCCTTCCTTATTCTTTTCTTCCTTCTTTCCTTTCCTTTCCTCCTTTCCTTTCTTCTTCCTTTCCTCCCTCCTTTCCTTTCCTCCTTCCTTCCTCCCTCCTTTCCTTCCTTCTTTCCTTTCCTCCCTCCCTCCTTTCCTTCTTTATTCCTTCCTCCCTCCCTCCCTCCTTATCTCTTTCTTTCCTCTGTCCTTCTTTCCTACCTTTCTTCCTTCCCTCCTTTCCTTCCTTATTCTTTTCCTCCTCCTCTCTTTCTTTCCTCTGTCCTTCTTTCCTACCTTCCCTCCTTCCTTATTCTTTCCTTCCTTCCCTCCTTCCTTATTCTTTCCTTCCTTCCCTCCTTCCTTATTCTTTCCTTCCCTCCTTCTTCTTTCCTCCCTCCTTTCCTTCCTTCTTCATGCTTTCCTTTCCTCTCTTATTCTTTTCCTCCTTCTCTCTTTCTTTCCTCTGTCCTTCTTTCCTACCTTTCTTCCTTCTTTCCTCCCTCCCTCCTTCTCTCTTTCTTTCCTCTGTCCTTCTTTCCTACCTTTCTTCCTTCTTTCCTCCCTCCCTCCTTCTCTCTTTCTTTCCTCTGTCCTTCTTTCCTACCTTTCTTCCTTCCTTATTCCTTCCTCCCCTCCTTCCTTATTTCTTCCTCCTCCTCCCTCCCTTCCTCCCTCCCTTTCCTTCCTTCTTCCTTGACTCGAGTCGTGGACAACAGGAGTCACACTAATGAAATACTACTACTCCTTCAGTTCCAGCTAGGAGAGAATCCTTGGCGTCCTACTTTTTATTCATTTTCTTTTTTTTTTAACCTTTTTTTATTGTTTTTTATTCTAATTTTAGTTTTTAAATTGAGCTCTTACTATTCCTTTATTTTAAGTTTTTATGTATTATTATATAATGTGTGATTACATAGTATTTTAATAACTGTACTGTGCAGCACTTTGTTCAACTGAGGACTACTTCCTGCATTTTTAATCATCACTTTTTTTTTACCTTGTTTTTTTTTTTTTTTTAAACTTTCAGTCCCTTTTTTTGGTTGTTTTTCTGCTCACACCTGGTTTGGATTGTTTTTTTCTTCTTCTTTCTGTTCATTAGTGACACACACACACACACACACACACACACACACACACACACAATGACCGCAGCCCCCCACGTGCAACATCAGCCCACCTCGCTCCCTTTTTACCCTCGACATCATGGGTCAGCTACGAGCCAACTCCTCCCGTTAGTTTTCAGGTCAAGGCCTCCCAGTCGGCTAATCTCCTGGTATGAGTGACTTCATCAGTTAAGAAGGCGCTTGTCGTCGTCCACTCCCCCCCCACACACCTTAAAAAAAAAAAAAAAAAAAAAAAAGTACAACACGTATAATTAAGAGGCTTACATGAATTTGTGCAGAAGTACAAAAAACGCCATTATCGTCTTAGCGGAGGATTTTAGTGTTGAATTATTTTTGCTTATAGTCAAACACTTGGCAGATTATTTGGTGTGTGTGTGTGTGTGTGTGTGTGTGTGTGTGTGTGGGGGGGCGGTAGGTTTTTTTTGCAGAGCTCTGAACTGTAAGAACAAACAGCTGAAAGATTAATGAGCACAGTTGTGTTTTTCTTTTCCAGGAATCACTAGAGTCATGAACACAAGACACCAAGAGAGACTGAATTATACAAAGAGAAGAAGAAGAAGAAGAAGAAGAAGAAGAAGAAGTCACATGATCATCAGATGCTTTTATAGTTCAACCTGACTGAAGCTTTACTCATCGTCTTAACCCTCCTGTTGTCCTCGAGTCAAGGGAGGAAGGAAGGAGGGAGGAAATAAGGACAGGAAAGAAATACAGAAGGAGGGAGTAAGGAAGGAAGGATGGATGAAAGAACGAAGGTAGGAGGGAGGAGAGAAAGGAAAAGAGGAAGGGAAGAAGAAGGCAGGATGGGAGGGAGGAAGGAAGGACAGAAGGAAGAAAGGGAAAGAGGAAGGAAGGAAAGGACGGGAGAGAAGGAAGGGAGGAAAGAAACAGAGAAGAAGGGAGAAAGGAAAAGAGGAAGCGAGGAAGGAAGTAAAGAAGGACAGAGGAAAGAAATAGAGAATGAGAGAGGAAGGAAGGGAGTAAGGAAGGAGAAAGGAAAAGAGGAAGGAAAGAAGGACAGAGGAAAGAAATTGAGAAGGAGAGAAGAAGGGAGAAAGGAAAAGAGGAAGAGAGGAAGGAAGGGAGTAAGAAGGAAGGAGAAAGGAAAAGAGGAAGGAAAGAAGGATAGAGGAAAGAAATAGAGAAGGAGGGAGGAAGGAAGGGAGGGAGAAGGAAGAAAAGAAAAGAAGGAAGGTAGGAGGGAGGGAGGAAAGGAAAGGAAAGGAGGAAGTAAGGAAGGAAGGAGAAAGGAAGAGGAAGGAACAGTATAACTACATCACTCATAATACTGCAGTACTTTTACTTCTGATGTAGTATTTTTATATTACTATATTAGGTACTTTTATTTTGGTGGGACTTTTCATGCAGTACTTTTACTTTGTAATAAAGTATTTTTACATTTTTATTATTTTGGTTGTTTTACTGCAGTTACTGATCTGAGTTCTTCTTCTTCTGCTGATTAAAAGCTGCAGACTCAACAAATGAAGACATGACAGTTAAATGATGAGAGGACAAACTACATATGTTGGTTTAGAGCACAGAGCCTCCCTCTCTCCCTCTCCCCTCCCCCCCCCTCTCTCTCTCTGTGTCTCTGTCTCCCCCTCTCTCTGTCTCTCTCTCTCTCCCTCTTTCCCTCTCTGTCTCTCTCCCCCCTCCCTCTCTCTATCCCTTCCTCCCCCTCTCTCTCTCTCTCTCCCTCTGTCTCTCGCCTCCCCCTCTCCCCCCTCTCTTTCTCCCTTCCTCCCCCTCTCTCTCTCCCTCTGTCTCTCCCCTCCCTCCCCTCCCCCCCCTCTCTCTCTCTCTCTCTGTGTCTCTGTCTCCCTCTCTCTCTCTCTCCCTCTGTCTCTCGCCTCCCTCCCTCTCCCCCCTCTCTTTCTCCCTTCCTCCCCCTCTCTCTCTCTCCCTATGTCTCTCCCCTCCCTCCCTCCCCCCCTCTCTCTCTCTGTGTCTCTGTCTCCCCCCCTCTCTCTCTCCCTCTGTCTACCCCCCCCCCCCCATCCCTCCTCTCTCTCTCCCCCTCCATCGATGTACTTGCATAACGAATCCCGTCAGAATCATCGCCAGAAAGAAAGAAAGCGGGCCGAGCCAAAAACATCCAGTGAACTAATTTAACCTCGTCTTGTTTGGGGGGCATTTCTGATTACTGACTGACCTGGTAATAGCACGTGTTAACATGTGTGGAAATAAAGAACAGCGCCACACGCACGCACGCACACACACACACACACACTATTCGCCAGGAGAGAGATGGCAACGATTCAAGAAGGCAGCTATTAAAGGGAGCTTTACTCCGGCGGCTGAATGAATGACATCACTCACAGCTTGTGTTCATCTCGGCCCGGACCTCCGAGATCTCTCTCTGGAGGAAACTAGAACAAATATTGGCAACGAGGGCGACGACGACGGCAACGGGTCTTTAACTCTGGAAGCATGAGTGATCTTTATACACACATATATACCCACACGCTAACATACACACACACACACACATACATACATACACGCACACACACATATATATATATACACACAGATACACACACATACATACACACGCTATCACACACACATACTAACATACATATACACACGTTAACACATACACACACATGCACTCACACACACATACAAATACACACTAACATACACATATACACACATCACTATAATACTGCAGTACTTTTACTGTAATACTGCATACTACATCACTATAATACTGCAGTACTTTTACTGTAATACTGCATACTACATCACTATTATACTGCAGTACTTTTACTGTAATACTGCATACTACATCACTATGATAC
>NW_026518539.1:0-34252 GCF_027409825.1 Scomber japonicus | reverse complement strand
CTTCCTCCCTTCCTTCCTCCCTTCCTTCCTTCTTCTCCCTTCCTTCTTTCCGCCATCCTTCCTTCCTTTCCTTTCTCCCCCCTACTATCCTTCCTTCCTTCCTTCCTTCTTTCCTCCATCCTTCCTTCTTTCTGCCATCCTTCCTTCTTTCCTCCATCCTTCCTTCCTTCCTTTCTTTATAATCTAACCTCATGGTTCTGGATCATTCATCGGTGTATCATCAAGGAAGGATGAAGGAAGGAAGGAAGGAAGGAATGAAGGAATGAAGCGAGGGAAGAAAGGAAGGAAGGAAGGAAGGAAGGAAGGAAGGAACAGTCAAAAGAGACGGGGTCAGTTTGACCCGGGAGGACGACAGGAAGTTTAAAACCAGTTTTTCGTTTCTTGCAAACTGAAAAAATGTTTATGGTGCAGAACCGTCACAGCTGAGATGATCTGGACTACACACACACACACACACACACACACACACACACACACACACACACACACACACACACACACATTAAATCAGAGGTAGTTTCGATGCCACCTACGCAGCAGCAGCAGTATTAACAGTAACAGTACCAGCGCTCCTTCCTAAATGTGTGTGGTCCAACGTTCAGATGTGTTTAACATAGATGTTCACTTCACAGCCCACATGTCACTTTTATGTGTCAAACGGAAAAGCTACAAAAATAAAATACCGTATGTTCTGTGTTTGTGTTAAAGAAAGTGGGTCAGATTCTTGGCCAGCAAAAGGAAACTGATGACCTGATTTTTTTTTTCTTTCTTCTTCTTTTATAGCAGAAAAAGCCACTGTACTGTACACTATCCGCTCAGCCAGCTGGAGACTATAGCATGGTGATGGTATTTTATTTTGAAAAGCTTAAATTTAAAACGCAACATTTTTAAATCTGGCTTTCATTTTAACTTTCTTTTATTTATTCATCTTGTCTTTTATCTTATGTTTTACTACTTTTTATCTCCCTCCATCCTTCCTTCTTTCCTCCGTCCTTCCTTCCTTTCCTTCCTCCCTCCTACCTTCCTTCATTCCTTCCCTTCCTCCCTTCCTTCCTTTTCCTCCCTCCCTCCTTCTCTCTTTCTTTCCTCCCACCTACCTTCCTTCCCTTCCTTTCCTTCCTCCCTTCCTTTTTTTCCTTTCCTCCCTTCCTTCTTTCCTTTCCTCCTTTCTTTCCATTCCTTTCCTTCCACCCTTCCGTCTTTCCTTTCCTTCCTTCCTTTCCTTCCTTCTTTTATAGCAGAAAAAGCCACTGTACTGTACACTACCCACTCAGCCAGCTGGAGACTCGAGCATGGTGAACATAGAGGAGTATTTTATTTTGAAAATCTTAAAATTAAAAACCAAAATGTTTTAATCTGGCGTTCAGTTTAACTTCCCTCCCTCCTTCCCTCTTTCCTTCCTTTTTTCCTCCATCCCTCCTTCTCTCTTTCTTTCCTCCCACCTACCTTCCTTTCATTCCTCCCTCCTCCCTTCCTTCCTTTCTTTCCTCCCACCTAGCTTCCTTTCCTTCCTCCCTCCTTCTCTCTTTCCTTCTCCCTTCCTCTTTTCCTTTCTCCCTCCCTCCATCCTTCCTTTTTTCCTCCGTCCTTCCTTCCTTTCCTCCTTTCCTTCCCTCCTTCCTTCCTTTCCTTCCTCCCCCCCCTCCTACCTTCCTTCCTTTCCTTCCTTCTTTTATAGCAGAAAAAGCCACTGTACTGTACACTACCCGCTCAGCCAGCTGGAGACTCTAGCATGGTGAACATAGAGGAGCATTTTATTTTGAAAAGCTTAAATTTAAAAACCAACATTTTTTAATCTGGCGTTCAGTTTAACTTCCATCCTTCCTTCCTTTCCTTTCTCCCTCCTACCTTCCTTCCCTTCCTTCTTTCCTACCTCCCTCCCTCCTTCTCTCTTTCCTTCCTTCCTCCCTCCTTCTCTCCTTCCTTCCTCCCTTCCTTTCTCCCTCCCTCCATCCTTCCTTTTTTCCTCCATCCTTCCTTCCTTCCTCCCTTCCTTCTTTCCTTTCCTCCTTTCTTTCCCTCTTTTCCTTCCACCCTTCCTTCTTTCCTCTCCTTCCTCCCCCCCTCCTACCTTCCTTCCTTTCCTTCCTTCTTTTATAGCAGAAAAAGCCACTGTAGTGTACACTATCCGCTCAGCCAGCTGAAGACTATAGCATGGTGAACATAGAGGAGTATTTTATTTTGAAAAGCTTAAAATTAAAAACCAACATTTTTTTAATCTGGCGTTCAGTTTAACTTCCCTCCCTCCTTCCCTCTTTCCTTCCTTTTTTCCTCCCTAACCCTAACCCTAACCCATCCTTCCTTCCTCCTTTCCTTTCCCTTCCTTCCTTTCCTCCTTCTTCCTCCCCTCCTTCTTCCTTCCTTTTGTCCTTCTTTCCTTCCTTCCTTCCTTCCTCTTTTCCTTTCTCCTCCCTCCCTCCTACCTCCCTTCCTTCTTTCCTTCTTTCCTCCAACCTATCCTTTTCTTCCTCCCTTCCCTTCCTTCCTCCTTTTCTTCCCTCCTTCCTCCCTTCCTTCCTCCTCCCTTCTATCCTTCCTTTCTTTCCTCCCTTCATTCCTCCCTCCCTACCTTCCTTCTTTCCTTCCTTCCTCTCATCCTCTTTTCCTTTCTCCCTCCCTCCCTCCATCCTTCCTTCTTTCCTCCCTCCCTCCTACCTTCCTCCCTCCCTCCCTCCCTCCTACCTTCCTTTCCTCACTTCCTGTTTTCATCATTTTTATCATTTTTGTCATTTTTAGACTATGTAAAGTACTTTATGTTACTTTATCATGTATGAAAAGTGTTATAGAAATGAAAATGAAAGTGTCTGTATGTTTTTTGGACATAAATGTTTCATATTTTTTACTCTTTTTATTTATTCTGATCTTGTTCTTTACTGACTTTGTGTTTTCCATGCAGGACGTTTCATCTCTCCCACTGAGGAGGAGATGATGATTCACAAACTTCTCAATGAATCTTTTTTAAAACATGTGGCGGACAGATCAGTGTGTGTGTGTGTGTGTGTGTGTGTGTGTGTGTGTAGTGTGTGTGTGTGTAGTCCAGATCATCTCAGCTGTGACGGTTCTGCACCATAAACATTTTTTCAGTTTGCAAGAAACGAAAAACTGCTTTTAAACTTCCTGTCGTCCTCCCGGGTCAAACTGACCCCGTCTCTTTTGACTGTTCCTTCCTTCCTCCCTTCCTTCCTTTCTTCCCTCCCTCCCTCCATTCCTTCATTCCTTCCTTCTGTCCTTCCTTCCTTCCTTCCCTCCTTCCTTACTTCCTCTATCCTTCCTTCTTTCCTCCATCCTTCCTTGATGATACACTGATGAAAGATCCAGAACCACGAGTTTAGGTAGGTATAAAGACCTACCTTCCTTCCTTTCCTTACTTTTCTTCCTCCCCTCCTACCTTACTCCCTCCCTCCCTCCTTCCTTCCTTCTTTCCTTCCCTTCCTTCCTTCTTTCCTCCCTCCTTTCCATCCTTCCTTCCTTCTTTTCTTTCCTCCCTTCCTCCTTTTCTTCCCTCCTTCCTTCCTTCTTCCTTTCCTTCCTCCCTTCCTTCTTTCCTTCCCATCCTTCCTTCTTTCCTCCCTCCCTCCCTTCCATCTTTAATTCCTTCTTTTCTTTCCTCCCTCCTTCTTTCCTTTCCTCCTTTTCTTCCCTCCTCCCTTCCTTCAACCCTCCTCCCTTCCTTCTTCCTTTCCTTCCTCCCTTCCTTCTTTCCTTTCCTCCTTCCTTCCTTCCTTCTTCCTTCCTCCTTTCCTTCCCTTCTTCTTCCTTCCTCCCTTTCTTCCTTCCCTTCCTTCCTTCCAGGTTCAGCCTGAAGAATCCAGCATTAGTCCAACTCAAACACACATTCTCATGTCTAAAATGATGAGAACTAGAAGAGAAATGCAGAATATAAGAGGGAAATGATCTTTTCTTTCACACACGTTTATATATTTACTGACGTCAGAAGTCCGTTTTCTTCCTCCGTTTGTTTTAATCTGCCCAGAGAAGCACGTGTGTGTGTGTGTGTGTGTGTGTGTGTGTGTGTGTGGTGTGTGTGACTGTGTGTGTGTGTGTGTGTGTGTGAGTGTCTGCAGTAAACTGATAGAGTCGGCTACGCTGTAAATCACAACCTAAAAGTGTCTCAAACAACCTTCATATGTTTTCCTGTGATTGTCAAACATTTTGCTCCTCCGTGAGACTTAACTCCACCCGTCTGGCATCAAAAGACTTTAAAAAACACCAGATGAGTGAAGCCGTGCTGGAAACGGCTTCTTATAACAGCCTGACCGGGGTTTTTTTTTAAGAGGTCGCAGAAAGTCCAGGAAGAGAAAATATACAGGAGGAAGAATAATTAGTCTGTGTGTGACGTTGGTTTTAAATACATGAATGTTTTAACAGTTAATTCACGTTAAATACAAACAGTCCTGCCTCTTTGTTGCTATTAAAGCTCATTAAAGACATTTTTGAGTCTATAAGCTTTTGAGATTAATGTTTTATTTTATGTCTGAAGCTTTAAGATCCCCTTTGATGTTTTTTATAGACTCTCATTAAAAGTACAGAAAGTTGGAACCAGAACATTTAAAGGGATATTTTTCTATATTGTATTTAAACATATTTGGATCCAAACCAACAATGAACTGATTCACTTTTAGTCCTGTCCAGGGCTGTCAAACGATTAATTTTTTAATCGAGATTAATCGCAGAATTTCCATAGTTAATCACGATTAATGGCGTTTTGAATAGCATGTTTAAAATCCTGTTATTTTCCATTTGAAGGCAGTTTTAAGCCCAAATGTAAAGCATTCCTACCAGAGTGTCTTAACTGGGAATCAATCACGGCTCTGCTGCGACTCCCACACTCCAAATGGTCCTTTGGTGGAGCTGAGGCTGGCTTGGCTGCACCTGGGTGTTTAGCGTGGAGGTGCTAACTCAAACTCCACGTACTCCGGTGGTAGTTAAACTCGTTTGACACAGGTTGCATTTTACTTTTGACTTGTCAACTGAAGCGTCTGGAAGTGTTTTAAAGTTAAACAAGCCGTTCAAAAGTCCAGTAGCTCTCTTACTTTTCCATCAGCGCGGTAGGTTTACTGCAGGAGGCCACTTCAAAGCATAGCGCTACAGCTAGAGGAGCCGTCTACGGGGGAGTAGAAGGGACAAAAAGGCTTGCAACATTAAATGTGATAAAAGAAAATTAACGTGTTATGGATTGCATTAATCTAATCGCGATTAATGTGTTTAACGCTGACAGCCCTAGTTTTTATCCAAACTGATTAACTGCTAGTCCTGTCACCATATCTACTTTTATAGGACGATATATATCAGGATAAACGATATTATTGTCATTTAAAGATCATTTTATACCACTGATATAATGATAATATAATAGTATAATAATGTAAAGGTGGGATTGGAGAGTGGGACCAACAACCAACACAGACTGCCATTATTGTTGGGACCAGAGTTATTTACCTTTTATTAGAGCCGGGCAATATATCCATATTATATCGATATCGTGATATGATATCGTAATATGTGAAATATGTCATCAGTGCATTACTAGCTGTTCTGTTCTTTACCTTTTACCCACTTTATCATTATATCCACATTACCAATGATTATTTATCAAACATTTCATCGTGAATTCAATATGAATCTATCCTTTAAAATAGGGAATTATCTGCAGGTTTAGTCATCTATCATCAGACCAGATTAAACTGTGAAGCTGTGACTGATGAGGTTTCTCTAATGACACAAGAAAAAGTATCGATAGAGCCAAACGAGCGAAATACAGAAGCCATTGATTTTATCACTCCGACTGTTTAACTGAATATAAATTGTTCTTTATCTGCCGGCGAGATCGACTTTTACTGGAGACGAGCTCATCATTTTGATGATTATGAACAAAGTTGTCGGCTTATAATAAACGTCTTTTATCAGAGTAGATTTACTGATGCTTATCTTGAAACACAGGACTAAGATTAGCCCTCCTGTTGACCTCAAGGTAAAGGAAGGACAGAAGGAAGGACAGGAGGAAGGAAGGAAGGAAGGAAGGAAGGAAGGAAGGAAGGAAAGGAGTATGGAGGGAGTGAGGAATGTAGGAAGGGAGGCAAGGAGTAAGGATGAAAAGAGGAAGGAATTTAGGAGAGAAGGAAGG
The DNA here is from genome assembly GCF_027409825.1 of Scomber japonicus. NCBI lineage: Eukaryota > Metazoa > Chordata > Actinopteri > Scombriformes > Scombridae > Scomber > Scomber japonicus. Next base: position 28,128 of record NW_026518539.1, on the reverse strand, counting down.
GAGGAAGGAAGGAAGGAGTAAGGAAGGAAGGAGTAAGGAAGGAAGGAAGAAAAAGAGGAAGGAAGGAAAGGCGTAAGGATGAAAAGAGGAAGGAATTTAGGAGAGAAGGAAGGAAGGAAGGAAGGAAAGGAGTAAGGAGGGAGGGAGAGAAGGAAGGATGGAAGGAGGAAGTAGCAAAGAAAGAAGGGTGGAGGGGAAGAAGGAAGGAAAGAAGGAACAGTCAAAAGAGAGATGGGGTCAATTTGACCCGGGAGGATGACAGGAGGGTTAAAAGAGCCAATCTTGCTGCATATTTTGTCCCATTTGTGCTTCTTTTTTTTTTAAAGGTATTTTTTATGATGTTTAAAAAAAGAAAGTATTTGATCTCACAAACATTCCTGACTGTGTTTAATCAGCCTTCTGGGGTCTCTGCTGCTGTTTATCGGACATGTGGACACTATTTCACCATCTAAACTATGTGATCCGGCTGCCCAGGATAAAAAAAGATCAAACACACACACACACACACACACACACACACACACACACACACACACGACGAAGAAGGAAGAAAGCAAACAGGAGAGATTTTCTAGCTTGCTGTTGTTTCTACTGCAGAGTAACAAACACGCTGCTGCAGTATTTAAGGTATTTAACCGATGTTTGAAGTCTGAAGGACCCCCATTATTCTCTGGAAGGAGGGAAGGAAGGATGGAAAGGAATTAAGGAAGGAAGGACGGAAGGGAGGAAGGAAGGAGGAGGGAAGGAAAGAAGGACAGAAGGGAAGAAGGTAGGAGGGAGGGAGGGAGGAAGGACAGAAGGGAGGAAGGTAGGAGGGAGGGAGGGAGGAAAGGAGGAAGGTAGGAGGGAGGGAGGGAGGAAAGAAGGAAGGTAGGAGGGAGCGAGGGAGGGAGGGAGGGAAGAAGGACAGAAGGAAGGAAGGTAGGAGGGAGGGAGGAAAGAAGGACAGAAGGACAGAAGGAAGGGAAGAAGGAGGGAAGGAAGGAAGGAGGGAGGAAAGAAGGACAGAAGGGAGGAAGGAAAGAAGGAAGGAAGGTAGGAGGGAGGAACGATGGACAGAAGGGAGGAAGGACAGAAGGAAGGGAAGAAGGAAAGGAAGGGAGGGAGGAGGGAAGGACAGAAGGAAGGAAGGAAAGAAGGTAGGTAGGAGGGAGGGAGGGAGGAAAGAAGGAAAGAGGGAAGGAAAGAAGGATGGAAGGAAAGAAAGGAAGGATGGAAGGAAATAAGGAAGGTAGGAGGGAGGGAGGAAAGAAGGACAGAAGGGAAGAAGGAAAGAAGGACAGAAGGAAGGAAGGTAGGAGGGAGGGAGGGAGGAAAGAAGGACAGAAGGGAAGAAGGACAGAAGGAAGGAGGTAGGAGGGAGGAAGGGATGAAAGAAGGACAGAAGGGAAGAAGGAAAGAAGGAAAGAAGGACAGAAGGAAGGAAGGTAGGAGGGAGGGAGGGAGGAAAGAAGGACAGAAGGGAGGGTAACAAACACTCTGCCGCAGTATTTAAGGTATTTACCCCATGTTTGGATTCTGAAGGACCCCCATTATTCTCTGGATACGGTCCATTGCAACGCTCTCCTGGAAACTGCTGAGACCTGCAGGAGGAGAACAAAAAAAAAGAAAAAGAAAAGAAAAGAAAAAGAAATGAGTGTGAGTGAGCATGAGGAGAAGAGGCACGTGGCTCTGGATCTGAAGCACGGTACCAATTATGACCTCTGCTGCTGCGAGGTTGAGATCATCACATTTATGCTTTTGATGCCACAAACAACAGCAGCAGCTTCATTAGAGAAACACGCCCGTCTGCAGACTCTTCATTAAGTCAGGAAACGAGTGATGAATAAAAAAAGAGAAAGAAAACCTTTGACCATTGACATGAGCTTTAAAAAAGAAAAAAGGATTCAAAGGGTTCAACTGGTAGAAATAGAGTCTAGTATGTTTTAATTAATGTGTAAATCAGCTGGAAGGAAGGTAGGAGGGAGGAAAGAAAGAGAGAAGGTAGGGGGGAGGAAAGAAAGAGAGAAGGAAGGAAGGTAGGAGGGAGAAAGGAAAAGAGGAAGGAAGAAAAGAAGGAAGGGAGGAAGGTGGGGGGAGGAAAGAAAGAGAGATGGAAGGAAGGAAGGAAGGAAGGAGGGAGGAAAGGAGAGAAGGAAGGTAGGAGGGAGAAAGGAAAAGAGGAAGGGAGGAAGGAAGGAAGGAAAGAAGGAAGGGAGGAAGGTAGGGGGAGGAAAGAAAGAGAGAAGGAAGGAAAGAAGGAAGGAAGGAAGGAAGGAGGGAGGAAAGAAGGACGGAAGGAAGGAAGGGAGGAAGGGAGGAAGGGAGGAATGGAGGAAGGTAGCTGCACAAACAATAGCAGCAGCTTCATTAGAGAAACACGCCCGTCTGCAGACTCTTCATTAAGTCAGGAAACGAGTGATGATTAAAAAAAGAAAGAAAAGCTTTGACCATTGACATGAGCTTTAAAAAAGAAAGGATTCAAAGGGTTCAACTGGTAGAAAAAGAGTCTAGTATGTTTTAATTAATGTGTAAATCAGCTGGAAGGAAGGTAGGAGGGAGGAAAGAAAGAGAGAAGGAAGGAAAGAAGGAGGGAAGAAAGAGAGAAGGAAGGAAAGAAGGAAGGGAGGAAGGTAGGGGGGGGAAGAAAGAGAGAAGGAAGGAAGGTAGGAGGGAGAAAGGAAAAGAGGAAGGAAGAAAAGAAGGAAGGGAGGAAGGTGGGGGGAGGAAAGAAAGAGAGATGGAAGGAAGGAAGGAAGGAAGGAGGGAGGAAAGGAGAGAAGGAAGGAAGGAGGGAAGGAAGGAAGGAAGGGAGGGAGGAGGGAGGAATGGAAAGGAAAGAAGGAGGGAAGGAAAGAGGGATAGAGGAAAAGGGGAAGGAAGGAAAGAAGGAAGGGAGTAAGGTAGGGGGGAGGAAAGAAAGACAGAAGGAAGGAAGGGAGGAAAGGAAGGAAGGAGAGAGGAAAGGAAAGAAGGAAGGGAGGAAAGAAGGAAGTAAGGAAGGAAGGAATGTAGGAGGGAGGAAGGAGGGAGGAAAGAAGGAAGGGAGGAAGGTAGGAGGGAGGAAAGGAAGGTAGGAGGGAAGAAAGGAGAGAAGGAAGGAAGGGAGGGAGGGAGGAAGGACGGAAGGAAGGAAGGGAGGAAGGGAGGGAGGGAGGGAGGAAGGAAGGAAGGGAGGAAGGTAGCTGCACAAACAACAGCAGCAGCTTCATTAGAGAAACACGCCCGTCTGCAGACTCTTCATTAAGTCAGGAAATGAGAGTGATGAATAAAAAAAAGAAAGAAAGCCTTTTACCATTGACATGAGCTTTAAAAAGAAAAAAGGATTCAAAGGGTTCAACTGGTAGAAATAGAGTCTAGTATGTTTTAATTAATGTGTAAATCAGCTGGAAATAAGAATTATTGTGTTTATTAGCTCGGAGGGAGTCTACTGAGGGAGCAGAGTCCAACTAATTATGTATTATAAGTTATTATAAGAGCTGGATACTCAATCAAAAATGACCTTTCCATTCAATCCTATGAGGTTTGCTCGGCTGCTGCATACATAAAAATAAAGTTTCTAGCTTCCAGGTTCATTTCCACATTAGCTGCAATACCGCATCTCACCACTAGGAGGAATTACCTGAGTGGCAGCCATAGACTGTATAAAAGAAATGGACGAAGGAAGGAAGGAAGGAAGGAAGGAAGGAAGGAAGGAAGGAGGGAAGGAAGGAGGAAAGCAAAGAAGGAAGGGAGGAAGGTAGGGGGAGGGAAGAAAGAGAGAAGGAAGGAAGGAAGGAGGGAGGAAAGGAGAGAAGGAAGGAAGGACGGTAGGGGGAGGAAAGAAAGAGAGAAGGAAGGAAGGAAGGAGGGAGGAAAGGAGAGAAGGAAGGTAGGAGAGAGAATGGAAAAGAGGAAGGAAGGAAAGAAGGAAGGGAGTAAGGTAGGGGGGAGGAAGGAGAGAAGGAAGGAAAGAAGGAAGGAAGGAAGGAAGGAAGGAAGGGAGGAGGGAGGAATGAGAGAAGGAAGGAAGGAAGGAGGGAGGAAAGGAAGGAAGGAGGGAAGGAAGGAAGGAAGGAGGCAGGGATGAATGGAGGAAGGTAGCTGCACAAACAACAGCAGCTTCATTAGAAAAACACGCCCGTCATTAAGTCAGGAAACGAGTGATGATTAAAAAAAGAGAAAGAAAACCTTTGACCATTGACATGAGCTTTAAAAAATAAAGGATTCAAAGGGTTCAACTGGTAGAAAGAGAGTCTAGTATATGTTTTAATTAATGTGTAAATCAGCTGGAAGGAAGGGAGGAGGGAGGAAAGAAAGAGAGAAGGAAGGTAGGAAGGAGGAAAGAAAGAGAGAAGGAAGGAGGAAAGGAAAGGAAAGAAAGAGAGAAGGAAGGAAGGTAGGAGGGAGAAAGGAAAAGAGGAAGGAAGAAAAGAAGGAAGGGAGGAAGGTGGGGGGAGGAAAGAAAGAGAGATGGAAGGAAGGAAGGAAGGAAGAAAGGAGGGAGGAAAGGAGAGAAGGAAGGAAGGAGGGAAGGAAGGAAGGGAGGAAGGAAGGAAGGAAAGAAGGAAGGGAGGAAGGTAGGGGGGAGGAAAGAAAGAGAGAAGGAAGGAAGGTAGGAGGGAGAAAGGAAAAGAGGAAGGAAGAAAAGAAGGAAGGGAGGAAGGTGGGGGGAGGAAAGAAAGAGAGATGGAAGGAAGGAAGGAAGGAAGAAAGGAGGGAGGAAAGGAGAGAAGGAAGGAAGGAGGGAAGGAAGGAAGGGAGGAAGGAAGGAAGGAAAGAAGGAAGGGAGGAAGGTAGGGGGGAGGAAAGAAAGAGAGAAGGAAGGAAAGAAGGAAGGAAGGAAGGAGAGAGGAAAGGAAGGGAGGAAGGGAGGAAGGGAGAAAGGAAAAGAGAGAAGGAAGGAAGGAAGGAAGGAGGAAAGGAAAGAAGGAAGGGAGGAAGGAAGGAAGGACGGAGGAAAGGAAAGAAGGAAGGGAGGAAGGTAGGGGGGAGGAAAGAAAGAGAGAAGGAAGGAAGGAAAGAAAGAAGGGAGGAAGGTAGGGGGGAGGAAAGAAAGAGAGAAGGAAGGAAAGAAGGAAGGAAGGAAGGAAGGGAGGAAGGAAGGAAGGAAGGAGGCAGGGATGAATGGAGGAAGGTAGCTGCACAAACAACAGCAGCAGCTTCATTAGAGAAACACGCCCGTCTGCAGACTCTTCATTAAGTCAGGAAACGAGTGATGATTAAAAAAAGAGAAAGAAAACCTTTGACCATTGACATGAGCTTTAAAAAAAAGAAAAGGATTCAAAGGGTTCAACTGGTAGAAATAGAGTCTAGTATGTTTTAATTAATGTGTAAATCAGCTGGAAGGAAGGGAGGAGGGAGGAAAGAAAGAGAGAAGGAAGGAAAGAAGGAAGGAAGGAAGGAGGAAAGGAAAGGAAAGAAAGAGAGAAGGAAGGAAATAAGGAGGGAGGAAGGAAAGAAAGAGAGAAGGAAGGAAAGAAGGAGGAAGGAGGAAAGGAAGGGAGGTAGGAGGGAGGGAGGGAGGGAGGAAAGAAAGAGAGAAGGAAGGAAGGAAGGAGGGAGGAAAGAAGGAAGGGAGTAAGGTAGGAGGGAGGAAAGAAAGAGAGAAGGAAGGAAGGAAGGAAGGAAGGAAGGAGGGAGGAAGGGAGGAAGGTAGGGGGAGGGAGAAAGGAAAAGAGGAAGGAAGGAAAGAAGGAAGGGCGTAAGGTAGGTTGGAGGAAAGAAAGAGAGAAGGAAGGAAAGAAGGAAGGGAGGAAGGTAGGGGGGAGGAAAGAAAGAGAGAAGGAAGGAAGGAGGGAGAGGAGGGAGGAAAGAAGGAAGGGAGGAAGGGTGGAAGGGAGGAATGGAGGAAGGTAGCTGCACAAACAACAGCAGCAGCTTCATTAGAGAAACACGCCCGTCTGCAGACTCTTCATTAAGTCAGGAAACGAGTGATGATTAAAAAAAAGAGAAAGAAAACCTTTGACCATTGACATGAGCTTTAAAAAAGAAATTTAGGATTCAAAGGGTTCAACTGGTAGAAAGAGAGTCTAGTATGTTTTAATTAATGTGTAAATCAGCTGGAAGGAAGGGAGGAGGGAGGAAAGAAAGAGAGAAGGAAGGTAGGAGGGAGGAAAGAAAGAGAGAAGGAAGGTAGTATGCATTATAAGAGCTGGATACTCATCTACACATCTTGAAAATTTCAGGTGCATGCTGGGAAAAATAAAAACACGGATTCTACTTATATGGGCATGAGGCGGGGCCAGGGGCGGAGTGGGGAGGTTGCTATGGTTACGAGGGCTGGATCTCGAGGACATTGGGCAATCAACCTGTCAATCAGGACGTAGCCACGCCCTAATGCATACCCTGCTTTATCGTCACATATAAAATCAGGGAGGCCAAAATGTCCCAAATGAACATCATACTGCATTGAAGAAGGCTTTAAACTAGCGATTGAGACCATAAACACATTTTGAAAACGTTTACTGAGGTTAGAAATCAAGTGAGAAGTTGGTGAATTCTCCATTGACTTGTATAGAGACGGTCGCCCCCTGGTGGCCTTTTGATAGAATGCAGCTCTAAGTTACTTCTGCGTTGGCCTCAATTCAGAGGACCAGAACTCCCCGCCTGGTCTGTTCCCGGATCGGAGTCATAATTGAGTTTGGTTGCAATTCAAAGTGTCCTGTTAACAGTTTTACAGACATCCATGAGGGGGGAAATGCTTTTAAGGCAGCAGCTGCAATACCGCAAGTGACCACTAGGAGGAATTGAGTTGCATTGTCATGTTTAACCCTCCTGTTGTCCTCAGGTCAAGGAAGGACAGAAGGAAGGAAGGAAGGAAAGGAGTAAGGAGGGAGGAAAGAAAGGAGGAAGGAAGGAAAGGAGGAAGGATGAAAAGAGGAAGGAATTTAGGAGAGAAGGAAGGAAGGAAGGAAGGAAGAAAGGAAAGGAGTAAGAGGGAGGGAGGGAGGAAAGGAGGATGGAAGGAAAGGAGTAAGGATGAAAAGAGGAAGGAATTTAGGAGAGATGGACGGAAGGAGTAAGGAGGGAGGGAGGAAAGGGTGAAGGAAGGAAGGAAGGATGGACGGAAGGAAAGGACTAAGGAGGGAGGGAGGGAGGAAAGGAGGAAGGAAGGAAAGGAGTACGGATGAAAAGAGGAAGGAATTTAGGAGAGAAGGACGGAAGGAGTAAGGAGGGAGGGAGGAAAGGGTGAAGGAAGGAAGGAAGGATGGACGGAAGGAAAGGACTAAGGAGGGAGGGAGGGAGGAAAGGAGGAAGGAAGGAAAGGAGTAAGGATGAAAAGAGGAAGGAATTTAGGAGAGAAGGACGGAAGGAGTAAGGAGGGAGGGAGGAAAGGGTGAAGGAAGGAAGGATGGACGGAAGGAAAGGACTAAGGAGGGAGGGAGGGAGGAAAGGAGGAAGGAAGGAAAGGAGTACGGATGAAAAGAGGAAGGAATTTAGGAGAGAAGGACGGAAGGAGTAAGGAGGGAGGGAGGGAGGGAGGAAAGGAGGAAGGAAGGAAAGGAGTAAGGATGAAAAGAGGAAGGAATTTAGGAGAGAAGGACGGAAGGAGTAAGGGGGAGGGAGGGAGGGAGGAAAGGAGGAAGGAAGGAAAGGAGTAAGGATGAAAAGAGGAAGGAATTTAGGAGAGAAGGACGGAAGGAGTAAGGGGGAGGGAGGGAGGGAGGAAAGGAGGAAGGAAGGAAAGGAGGAAGGATGAAAAGAGGAAGGAATTTAGGAGAGAAGGACGGAAGGAGTAAGGAGGGAGGGAGGAAAGGGTGACGGAAAGAAGGAAGGATGGACGGAAGGAAGGAAAGGACTAAGGAGGGAGGGAGGGAGAGAGGGAGGAAAGGATGGAAGGAGGAGGGAGCAAAGAAAGAAGGGTGCAGGGGATGAAGGAAGGAGCACAATTAAAGAAAGAAGGTAGGAAGGAAAGAAGGAACAGTCAAAAGAGAGATGGGGTCAATTTGACCCGGGAGGACGACATGAGGGTTAAAAAGGGCGGGGGGGGGGGGCGGGGGGGGGGGGGGGCACATGAATCACACACTGGGCATTAACTCTGTGACTCGGCTCCTGACTTGAACGTCTCACATTTAGTAGATTGGTGTTTGCGTGCAGGACGGAGAACAAACGGCCGTTCTTAAAGTCCGTATCTCACCTAAACTGTGTGCACAACAGAGCGGCTTTGATCCCGCCTTTCATCTCTGGAGCAGTCTGAGTTTAAAAAGGATGTTAAATGACTCGTGAGCTCTTTGATCCTTTCTCTTTTTCTTTTTCTTCCGACCGCTGTAGTTTCCAGTGTGTGTGTGTGTCTATGTGTGTCTGTGTGTGTCTGTGTGCCTGTGTGTGTGTGTGTGTGTGTATATATGTGTGTCTGTGCCTGTGTGTGTGTGTGTGTGTGTGTGTGTCTGTGCCTGTGTGTGTGTGTGTATGTGTGTGTGTCTGTCTGTGTCTATGTGTGTCTGTGTGTTTGTGTGTCTGTGTCTGTCTCTGTGTGTGTGTGTGTACCTGTGTGTCTGTCTGTGAATGTGTGTGTGTGTGTCTGTCTGTGTGTGTGTGTGTGTGTGCGTGCGCCTGTGTGTGTGTGTCTGTGTGTGTGTGTGTATGTGTGTCTGTGTGCGCCTGTGTGTCTGTGTCTGTCTGTGTGTGTGTGTGTGTGTGCGCCTGTGTGTGTGTGTGTGTGTGTGTGCGTGCGCCTGTGTGTGTGTGTGTGTCTGTGCCTGTGTGTGTGTGTGCGTGTGTGTGTGTGTGTGTGTGTGTGCCTGTGTGTGTGTCTCTCTGTGCCTGTGTGTGTCTGTCTGTGTGTGTGTGTGTGTGTGCGTGTGTGTGTGTGTGCTCGGCCTCATTCAGTCTTTCTAAACTGTGAATGTTTCAGTTTTAATTATCTCTAAATGAACACGACATTAAATCAAGAGGAAATCTTTTGAATTACAAAGTGAAACTAAACAAAGCCACCGGCAGCAACACGATATTCATCACTCTTTAATCAGGTAGCGATGAATGCTGCGTGTGTGTAATTAGACATTTTCTCATTATGACATAAATATACAGTATTTAACATCTTCAGCTGAGAGGAACATGTGAAGGAAGGTCACGTTTGTTTCTGTGGGGAAAGAAACTGATTCAGACCAGAATGAACCAACTACAGGTGTGAAATGATCAGATCTGGTTCAGTCTGTGTCATAGACTGTAAAAAAGAAATGGACGTAACATCCGTGACGTCACCCATTGGTTTGTGGACTGCTGCTCGGAAGCCAATAGTTTCTAATCTAGGCAGCGCCATCTTGAAAATTTCAGGTGCATGCTGGGAAAAATAAAAACACAGATTCTACTTATATGGGCATGAGGCGGGGCCATGGGCAGAGCGGGGAGGTTGCTATGGTTGCGAGGGCTGGATCTGGAGGACATTGGTCAATCAACCTGTCAATCAGGACGTAGCCACGCCCTAATGCATACCCTGCTTTATCGTCACATATAAAATCAGGGAGGCCAAAATGTCCCAAATGAACATCATACTGCATTGAAGAAGGCTTTAAACTAGCGATTGAGACCATAAACACATTTTGAAAACGTTTACTGAGGTTAGAAATCAAGTGAGAAGTTGGTGAATTCTCCATTGACTTGTATAGAGACGGAAGTCCTTTTGACACCAAAACGGTCAGGTCTGTTCAGTCTGTTCCTGTTGTGGTCAGACGAGCTACATTTAGCGATACTACTAGCACTACTACAAGACTAGCTCTATTAAAACTCCCACACTACCTCAGTTTAGTCATTACTAATAGTATTACTGCAAGACTAGTATAATCAATACAACAGTACTAGTTATACAGGACTAGTCTGGTGTCTGCTGTGAGACTTTAAGGCTAGCTTTACACGACAACGATCTGAACACAATCCGCAAAAGTGGCGTTGCGTTCCCACTTTTTATTTCGCATTTAGACGAGCGTCTTTGGGTGGAAATCTGCATGCACACGGTGACGCAAAACTGTGTGAAATTTGATGTAGTATGCATGCCAGGTGGCTAGGTGGTACTGTGAAGCACTGCCATACAACAACACCAAGAGCAGCTCAGAGCACACTTTTGCGTTTTCAACCCTTTAGACGGGAACGCGACGGTGGAGCGTCTTTAACATTTCCACTCTGGAGGGTGGGTTCATTTTTTTGCGTTTTTAAGCCCCAAAAACGCCGTCGCCGTCTAAACGAAAGGCACATCTGATAAAATATTTTGACGGTTTCACCCGGAGCGTTGTCGTAAAGCCAGCCCAATTCTCCTTTGGGATCAATAAAGTTCTCTATCTATTACTGCTGCACATACTACTACACTCATAGTTACTACTGCTGTAGTACTATAACTGCTACTAGTGTTCAGGGTTATTATAGTTAACGAAAACTAAGACTAAAACTGAAACTAGCAATGAAAAAATAATTTAGTTAATTGAAACTAAAATAAAAACTACAATTAAAACAAAACCGAAAACTAAATAAAAACTACAATGAACAATGTAAAACTAACTCAAACCGAACTGAATTGCAGATAAATACAGCTTCATTACTTCCTGTCCTGCAGCAGCCGCTTCGTGCTTCGTGGTTAAAGAATGAAATTAAAAAGGACTTGATGATAAAGTAGTATTTAGTAGTATACAGTACTAGCAGTAATAGTACTACAGCAGTAGTATTTAGTAGTATACAGTACTAGCAGTAATAGTACTACAGCAGTAGTATTTAGTAGTATACAGTACTAGCAGTACTAGTACTACAGCAGTAGTATTTAGTAGTATATAGTACTAGCAGTAATAGTACTACAGCAGTAGTATTTAGTAGTATACAGTACTAGCAGTAATAGTACTACAGCAGTAGTATTTAGTAGTATACAGTACTAGCAGTAATAGTACTACAGCAGTAGTATTTAGTAGTATACAGTACTAGCAGTAATAGTACTACAGCAGTAGTATTTAGTAGTATACAGTACTAGCAGTAATAGTACTACAGCAGTAGTATTTAGTAGTATATAGTACTAGCAGTAATAGTACTACAGCAGTAGTATTTAGTAGTATACAGTACTAGCAGTAATAGTACTACAGCAGTAGTATTTAGTAGTATACAGTACTAGCAGTAATAGTACTACAGCAGTAGTATTTAGTAGTATACAGTACTAGCAGTAATAGTACTACAGCAGTAGTATTTAGTAGTATACAGTACTAGCAGTAATAGTACTACAGCAGTAGTATTTAGTAGTATACAGTACTAGCAGTAATAGTACTACAGCAGTAGTATTTAGTAGTATACAGTACTAGCAGTAATAGTACTACAGCAGTAGTATTTAGTAGTATACAGTACTAGCAGTACTAGTACTACAGCAGTAGTATTTAGTAGTATACAGTACTAGCAGTAATAGTACTACAGCAGTAGTATTTAGTAGTATACAGTACTAGCAGTAATAGTACTACAGCAGTAGTATTTAGTAGTATACAGTACTAGCAGTAATAGTACTACAGCAGTAGTATTAAGTAGTATACAGTACTAGCAGTAATAGTACTACAGCAGTAGTATTTAGTAGTATACAGTACTAGCAGTAATAGTACTACAGCAGTAGTATTTAGTAGTATATAGTACTAGCAGTAATAGTACTACAGCAGTAGTATTTAGTAGTATACAGTACTAGCAGTAATAGTACTACTCTGATCTCTTCTTCATGTCTTTTGTGAGACTGACTGGACGTGAAACCGGAGCTCGTTCAGGCCTCGGCTGAACTCAGTGTTCAGACGAGCTACATTTAGCGATACTTGGCTCAGTCTCACATGTTGTTTCTGACTCATCGATGCTGCTTTATGAAAACTTATGAAAGCTTTTCAAACTCTGTCAGACGAGCTACAGAAAATGCAGGAAGGACAAGTTAAAGACACACAGAGCTGGAGACTTCAGGACTAAACCTTTGCTGCCTCCTCATAGAAACTATAGACTAACACAGAGGAGTCACACTCATTTCATTCAAGGGCCACATACTGTCCAATCTGATCTGATGTGGGCCAGATCATTAAAATGATGGAAGGAAGAAAGGAAGGAAGGAAGGAAGGAGGGAAGGAAGGAAGGAAGGAAAAGGAGGAGGAGAAGGAAAGATGGAAGGAAGACAGGACTTTCTCCCTCCCTTCCTCCTACCTTTATTCCTTCCTTCTTTCCTTCCTTCCTCCCTCCCTCCCTCCCTCCCTTCCTTCTTTCCTTTCCTCCCTTCCTTCTTCCTCCTTTCCTTCCTTCCTCCCTCCCTCCTTTCCTTCCTTCTTCATCCCTTCCTTCCTTGACTCGAGGACAACAGGAGGGTTAAATCTCATGAACACACTGAAGCCAGAAGTACAGAGTGTCCGAGGAGCACCTGAACGCATCATAAGAGGGAACAGGTGATAATTAGGTGAGTGAGCACAGGTGTGACTGTTTGCACTTCCTGCTGCTGAAACAGCTTTTATTACATCTGTAAATGATTTTTATGTCTCTGTACATGTTTAATGCAGCCTGAGGAATCTTTATTTTTAATGTTTTATGTTTTAATGTTTTAATGAGTCTTTATATGAGTTTAAGTTTGCTAAAGGAGAAAGAGAAAGAACATTTTAATCATGTTAACATTGGACCAGTCTTAACCCTCCTGTTGTCCTCAGGTCAAGGAAGGACAGAAGGACAGGAGGAAGGAAGAAAAGAGGAAGGAAGGAGGGAAGGAAGAAGGGAAGGAAAGGAGTTAGGAGGGAGGGAGGAAGGAAGGAAGGAAGGAAGGAAGGACGAAAAGAGGAAGGAATTTAGGAGCGAAGGAAGGAAGGAAGGAAGGAAGGAAGGAAGGACGAAAAGAGGAAGGAATTTAGGAGCGAAGGAAGGGAGGAAGGAAGGAAGGAAGGAAGGAAAGAAAGAAGGAAAGAAAGGAGTAAGGAGGGAGGAAAGGAAGGAAGGAAGGATGGAAGGAAGGAAGCAAAGAAGTATGGAAGGAGGAGGGAGCAAAGAAATAGGGGAGGAGGGGAAGAAGGAATTAAAAATTAAATAAAGAGGGAGGAAAGGAAAGAAGGAAAGAAGGAACAGTCCAAAGAGATGGGGTCAATTTGACCCGGGAGGACGACAGGAGGGTTAATACTGACTACTGTATGTTTTAGGTTAAAGTTTAATTTTTAATGATCGTTCGGAGCATTTATTGATCGTGTTATTGATCCTTCTTTCCTTCCCTCCTTCCTTTCCTTCTTTCCTTCCCTCCTTCCTTTCCTCCCTCCTTCCTTCCTTCCTTCCTTTCCTTCTTTCCTTCCCTCCTTCCTTTCCTTCCTCCTTACTTCCTTCCTTCTTTTCTTCCTTCCTTCCTTCCTTCCATCATTCCTTCCTTCCTTCCTTCCTTCCTCAATCCCTCCTTCCTTCCTTCCTTCCTTCCTTCCTTCCCTCCTCAATCCCTTCCTTCCTTCCTTCCGTCCTTCCTTCCTCAATCCCTTCCTTCCTTCCTTCCTCAATCCCTTCCTTCCCTCCTTCCTTCTGTCCTTCCTTCCCTCCTTCCTTTCCTCCCTCCTTTCTCTCCCTTTTTTTACAGGCAGCACTGACTACTGTATGTTTTAGGTTAAAGTTTAATTTTTAATGATCGTTCGGAGCATTTATTGATCGCGTTTAAAGTCTGTTTTTAAGTCTGTTCTTCCATCTCGTACTGTAGTTGGGTAAAGTAGGTCAAAGGTCACCCACATGTGATACTCATATGTGTGTTAGCTCATTATTTAGTCATCATTTCTTTAGTTGGGTCTATCAGCAGCTTCTCTAGCTTTAGTTTTATTGCCTCTGTTTAATCATTGAACCATTTAGATGTTACATTTAGAAGACATTAGCGTGCACATGTTCACTCTTTCTACTCTAAAGATCGATATCACACCCGATGTGACTGCTACCAGCCCAGTGAGGACCTACTAACCTACTAATAGGTTCGTGCTGCTCTTATCACCCGTTTATATCAATGAGCTAATGTTGGTTGAACCCAGCAGAGCCGATTATCTGGCACGTGCTGTCATGTGATTAACTTTCTGTCTGGGTGGGAAGAAGAAGAAAAAAAAGGGGGTGGGGGGGGGAGGAGGAAAAGTTTACGATAGTTTTGCATTTAAAGGTTTTTATTATATTTCTAATGAGAAAGATGAGTTTTATTTTCATATTCTTTATGTATGATGAGTTTTTTGCAGGTTTTATTCATGCTTTCTATTGTTGCTATGGTGGTTGCTATGGTGGTTGCTATGGACGCTGGAACCATGTTACGGTAGATGCTGTTTGAATCATTGTCTTTGTGTTGTTACCTGAGCTGTTTAACCCTCCTGTTGTCCTCGAGTCTAGGAAGGAGGTTAGGAAGGGAGGAAGGAAAGAGGAAGGAAAGGAGAAAGGAAGGGAGGAAGAAGGAAGGAAAGGAGGAAGGGAGGGAGGAAGAAGGAAGGAAAGGAGGAAGGAAAGGAGAAAGGAGGAAAGAAAGGAGGAAGGAAGGAGGAAAGGAAGGAGGGAGGGAGGGAGAAAAGGAAAGAGGGAGGGAAGGAAAGCAGGACATAAGGAAGGAAGGAAGGAGGGAGGAAAGGAAGGAGGGAAGGAAAGAAGGACAGAAGGAAGGAAGGAAGGGATTGAGGAAGGAAGGAAAGAAGAAAGGAAGGAAGGAATGAAGGAAGGAAGGAGGGAGGAAAGGAAGGAGGGAAAGAAAGAAGGACATAAGGAAGGAAGGAAGGAAAGAAGGAAAGAAGGAAGGAAGCAAGGAAGGAAGGAGGAAATGAAGGAGGGAGGGAGGAAAGGAAGGAGGGAGGGAAGGAAAGCAGGACATAAGAAAGGAAGGAGGGAAGGAAAGAAGGACTTAAGGAAGGAAGGAAGGAAGGAAGGAAGGGAGGAAGGAAGGAAGGAAGGAAGAAAGGAAGAAAGAAGGGATATTTAAAACAGAAGGGGTCAATTTGACCCTGGAGGGCGACATGAAGGTTAATGATGTTCCTCTAAATTAAAAAATATAATAATAAAATTATTGTATTTGAAATCCAGAATTTGAAGCGTTGTGATTGGCTGATCTTTGAGGAGGACCCGCCCACCTTCATTACACACTTAAAAAAGGAGGGAAAATGTATTTAAAAAGTTTATCTGAAGCTAATTTGAAGCTTCAGCTCTCCACAGTGTTTCCTTGTTGAGCTGCAGGAAGAAAAAAACTGAATTTGGAACAAAAAAAAAAAAACTGGATTTGACTCATTTAGACGGCCGAGGTTTGATTTAAGCTTTAAATAAACATCTCTGCACAGAACAACAACTGTGGTTAAATTGTCCAGATATTTCAGTCTGGACCAAAATGTTGGAATAACTGTCCAACTAACCTCCATCACACCAGGCTGCTAAAAATACTCAGTGTTAGTCTGATAGAGGAGAAAAAAAGAGGGAATTTGGCACAAAAAAAGGTTAAATTTAAAGTTTTCTACTTGATTCGACTCATTTAGACGGCTGAGGTTTGATATATTTTGATCAATTTTAACTAGGAGAATGAAAAACATCCATGCAACTACCCAACCTCCATCACACCAGGCTGCTAAAAATACCCAGTGTTAGTCTGATTGAGAGGGAAAAAAGGCAATTTGGCACTAAAAAAAGGTTAAATTTCAAGTTTTTCTACTTCATTTGACTCATCTGAGCAGCTGAAGTTTGATATTAACTTCAAATAAACATTTCTGCAGAGAAGTATAACTGTGGTTTTATTGTTTTAAGACAGATTTGAGCTTGAATGTAACCCAAACAGTCCAGATATTTCAGTCTGGACCAAAATGTTGCAATAACCAACCAACTAACCTCCATCACCAGGCTGCTAGAAATACTGAGTGTCAGTCTGATGGGAAAAAAGACACTAAAAGAGACTAAATTTAAAATATATCTACTTGATTTGACAAATTGGACAGCTGAGGTTTGATTTTAGCTTCAAATAAACATTTTTGCACAGAAGTATAACTGTGGTTTTATTGTTTTAAGACAGATTTGTGCTTTAAATTTGAACTAGGAGAATGAAAAACATCCATGCAACTACCCAGTTTTGGGCTGACTGAGGAAAAAAGGCACTCCATTTAAAAGTTTTCCACTTGATTTGACTCATTTGGACAGCAGATGTGTTTTAAGACAGATTTGTGCTTTAAATTTTAACTAGGAGAGTGAAAACCATCCATGTTGGAATAACCAATCAACCAACTTCCATCACCAGGCTGCTAAAAATACTGAGTGTTAGTCTGATGGAGGGGGGGGGGGGCATCCAGTGAAATAAAATAATCATCTCACTTTGACTCAGCATGACGTGTAAATTATCTTTTAGCAGTTTGATCTGAACAAAATGTCCATTAACAAACCTGCTGCTGAGCCGCTGAGCTGCAGAGCTGCAGAGCTGCAGAGCGGAGCAGCACATTTACAGGAAATTTACCGAGGGGGGTGGGGGGGGTGGGGGGGGTTTTAGAGACACTTACGTTCAGAGTACCTGCCTGATCTCAAGCCGTGCAGGATGGACGACAGCGGCCGGACGTAGCACTGCAGCTCCGTGCACTGTGTGGGAAAAGATAATGGAGTTAATGTTCATGCAATCAGCTCTGCAGCAAGTAAAGTGCTTTCTAATAGCCACTTAAGTGGAGCGTTGCTTAGGGCTTTACTAAAAAACTGCACACACACACACATACACACACACACACACACACACACACACACACACACACACACACACACACACAGATTGCATAAGTCAGACCTGAGTGGATGTAATGAGCAGCATGTGTCTGTGTTTCTGTGTGTGTGTGTGTGTGTGTGTGTGTGTGTGTGTGTGTGTGTGTGTGTGTGTGTGTGTTTCTGTGTTTGATTCACAGCTTTTTTTTTTTTTGTTTTTAATTCCTTCAATCTCTCGTTAGATGAAGGTTGTATCGATTTACAGCCGAGTGACTGATCGCCCATTTACACTCTCGCTCTGCTCGTTTGATGCCATTAGTGTCGTGTTTCGTGTTACAGCTGAAGGTGAGAGAGAGGGGGAGAGAGACAGAGAGGGAGAGAGAGAGAGAGAGAGAGGGAGAGGGAGAGACAGAGAGGAAGAGAGAGAGAGAGAGAGAGAGAGAGGGATAGAGGGAGAGAGAGAGAGAGAGAGACAGAGAGAGAGAGAGAGAGAGAGAGAGAGAGAGAGAGAGAGACAGACAGTAAGAGAGAGAGAGAGAGAGAGAGAGAGAGAGGGAGAGAGGGGGAGAGAGAGAGAGAGAGAGACAGAGAGAGAGAGAGAGAGAGACAGAGAGAGAGAGAGAGGGAGAGGGAGAGAGAGAGAGAGAGAGAGAGAGAGAGAGAGAGAGGAGCCATTAACAGCTGACACAAGCTCGTGGAGAAACCGATAGCGATCCACGACCTCACACGTGTCACGCCGAGCTGTCGAGCCGCCGTCGCCAACGCCAACGCTGCCGCCTCCTTGTTCTCCTTCCCTCTCTTTCCTCTCCTCCTTCCTCTCCTCCTTCCTCTCCTCCTTCCTTCCCTCTCCTCCTTCCCTCTCAGACATCACTTCCTCCTCTCACGCTGATGTTAGACGCCTCCCTGCTGCTACTCTCTCATTAAGACATGTAGCTTTGATTTCACTTATGTGCAGATCTGTTATTGATTCCTTTAAAGTGCCTTCAGATTACAGCCATTAGCCATTAGCTGAGCAGCGGAGGAGGAAGGAGGAGGAGAAGGAGAAGAAGAAGGAGGTGGAGGAGGAGAAGGAGGAGGAGGAGAAGAAGGAGGAGGAGGAGAAGGAGAAGAAGCAGCTCCTTTAATTCCTCTTTTATTCCAAGTGTAAACTCACTTCTGGTTCATTTCCTGTTATTGTAGGAGGAGAAACTGCTTTATTACTTCCTTCCTCTTTTCCTCCTTACTCCTTTCCTTCTTCCCTCCCTCCCTCCCTCCCTCCCTCCCTTCTCTCCTTCCTCCCTCCCTCCCTTCTCTCCTTACTTCCTTCCTCTTTCCCTCTTTACTCCTTTCCTTCCTTCCTTCCTTCTCTCCGTACTTCCTTCCTCTTTTCCTCCTTACTCCTTTCCTTCCTTCCTTCCTTCCTTCCTTCCTTCTTCCCCTCCTCCCCTCTTTCTTTGCTCCATCCTCCATCCATCCTTCCTTCCTTCCTTCCTTCTCTCCTTACTTCCTTCCTCTTTTCCTTGTTACTCCTTTCCTTCCTTCCTTCCTCCCTCCCTCCCTCCCTTCCTTCTCTCCTTACTTCCTTCCTCTTTTCCTCCTTACTCCTTTCCTTCTTCCCTCCCTTCCTCCCTCCCTCCCTCCCTTCCTTCTCTCCTTCCTCCCTCCCTCCCTCCCTCCCTTCTCTCCTTCCTTCCTTCCTCTTTTCCTCCTTACTCCTTTCTTTCCTTCCTTTCTCCCTCCCTCCCTCCTTTCCTTCCTTCCTTCTCTCCTTACTTCCTTCCTCTTTTCCTCCTTACTCCTTTCCTTCCTTCCTTCCTCCCTTCCTTCCTTCCTCCCTCCCTCCCTCCCTTGCTCCCTCCCTTCCTTCTCTCCTTACTTCCTTCCTCTTTTCCTCCTTACTCCTTTCCTTCTTCCCTCCCTCCCTTCCTCCCTCCCTCCCTTCCTCCCTCCCTCCCTCCCTTCTTCCTTCTCTCCTTCCTCCCTCCCTCCCTCCCTTCTCTCCTTCCTTCCTTCCTCTTTTCCTCCTTACTCCTTTCTTTCCTTCCTTTCTCCCTCCCTCCCTCCTTTCCTTCCTTCCTTCTCTCCTTACTTCCTTCCTCTTTTCCTCCTTACTCCTTCCCTTCCTTCCTTCCTTCCTTCCTTCCCTCCCTCCTTTCCTTCCTTCCTTCCTTCCTCTTTTCCTCCTTACTCCTTCCCTTCCTTCTTTCCTTCTTTTTTTCTTCCTTCCTTGACCTGAGGACAGCAGGAGGGTTAACTGCTAAACCTCTCGTCATTTCTTCAGTTTAACCACTTTTAAACTTTTACTAACTCGACTCTAACTCGACTTTTCCCAAAATGTAGTAGCAGTGAAGCGTTTACGTGAAACCTCTGAATCCTTTTTTCTATCATCAACCAGTAAAATGGAGGAGTGTAAAAGTGTAGAGCGTTAGATAGTAAATATGGAGAGATTTCAGACACGGCCCATCTGTCTTACTGCTTCTCCATGGCAACGGTAAATTAAAATAAATAAATAATTAAATAAAATCATTCACACCTGCTCGAGAGAGAGAGAGTGAGAGAGAGAGAGAGAGAGAGGGAGAGAGAGAGAGAGAGAGAGAGAGACAAAGAGAGAGAGAGAGAGACAGAGAGAGAGAGAGAGAGAGACAGAGAGAGAGAGAGAGAGAGAGAGAGAGAGAGAGAGGGAGAGAGAGAGGGAGAGAGAGAGAGAGAGAGAGAGAGAGAGAGAGAGAGAGAGACAGGGGAGGGAGGGAGGAAGGAAGGAAGGAAGGAAAGAAGGGAGGAAGGAAAGGAAGGAAATACAGAGGAAAGAAGGAAGGTAGAAGGGAGGAAAGAAAGAGAAAAGGAGGGAGGGAGGAAAGAAGGAAGGGATGAAGGAAAGGAAGGAGGGAGGGAGGGAGGGAGGGAGAAAGGAAGGAAGGAAGGAAGGGAGGGAGGAAGAAGGAAGGAAGGGAGGGAGGGAGGAAAGAAGGAAGGAAATAAGGGAAAGCTTCTTAAATGTGAATATTTTCCTCTGTGACACTAAACTCAATATTTTTATGTTGTGAAATGTCAAAAAAAAAACATGATTTAAATGATCTACTTATTATTCTTCTATTATTTTACACACATTCAAAACAGATTAATCACTAATAAAAGATAACTGTTAATTCAGTTTGGTTGTCTACATACTTTCTGACCACGTAGTGTGAAAGGAAGCTCTAAACAGCTGATATCTGAAGCTCAGTCGTTTAATCTTATTCAATCTTCTACAGGAAGGAAGTTTACACCACCGATGATGATGATGTAGTGATTCAGGGTGAAGATTGTGAAGAGTGTGGAGGATTCTCACGCTGTTAGTAACCTAAAGCTCAGCTGATTACTACGAGTCTCGAGTTAACCACTTGTGTCCAGATTTCATTGCTTCCTAACGTAGGGCTGGGGCAATTAACGGAAAAAAATTATCGAAACCGACATTTAGAAACTCTAATCGACTTAATCTTGCTCATGTCAATTAATCGTGGTGTTCACCGTTGCCATGACAACAAAGGTTGCATATCTTTGAATTTGGAATTTGAAAACTTGTCTCCAGTGATCATTTTAACCCAAACCATGATCTTTAACCACAGCTTCCTCCCACTTTTCCTTTCTTCCTCCATCCCTCCTCCTTTTCTTCCCTCCTTCCTTTCCTCTGTCCTTCTTTCCTTCCTTCCTCTTTTCCTTTCTCCCTCCCTCCTACCTTCCTTCTTCCTCCCTTCCTTCCTTCCTTTCCTTCCTCCTTTCCTTCCTTCTTCCTTCCATCCTCCCTTCCTTCCCTCTGTCCTTCTTTCCTTCCTTCCTCTTTTCCTTGCTCCCCTCCCTCGCATCCTTCCTTCCTCCCTCCTTTCCTTCCTTCTTCCTCCCTTCCTTCCTTCCTCCCTCCTTCTCTCTTTCGTTCCTTCCTCTCTCGTTCCTCCCTTCCTTCTGTCCTCCCTTCCTCCTTCTTTCCTTCCCTCCTTACTTCCTTCCTTTCTTCTGTCCTTCTTTACTTCCTTCCTCCCTTCCTTCCTTTCTTCTGTCCTTCTTTACTTCCTTTCTCCCTTCCTCTTACCTTCCTTCTTCCTACCTTCCTTCCTCCCTTCCTCTTACCTTCCTTCTTCCTACCTTCCTTCCTCCCTTCCTCTTTTCCTTTCTCCCTTCCTCTTACCTTCCTTCTTCCTACCTTCCTTCCTCCGTCTTTCCTTCCTTCATTTTAACCCAAACCATGATCTTTACATAGTTCTATAATCAAGTAAACTAGACATTAACCACAGCGTCACACCTTAAAACATCTTTATTTTCCTTAAAGAGAACAAAGGAGCGGGGAGAGAAGTGTAGTCCGAGACAAAATGATCAGTTTTTGTTTGTTTCTTAGTCATGTTTTGGTTTTGGTTTTCCATTTCGTGCTACGAGGGAGAGAAATAGACGGAAAGGTGCATACAACATTGAATTCCACGAACTTTTGCGTCACCGTATCCACACAGATTTCCCCCCCGAAAAACGCTAAAGTCTAAACGCGGAATAAAAAGTGAGAATGCCACTTTTGCGTTTTGTGTTCAGATTGTTACCGTGGTAACAGCCTCAGTGTGTATGACGGCTGCAGGTATGCTGTAAATGATTAAAAGGTGAAACTAAAAGGGAAAGTATGGGCATTTGAACCAATATCGCCATGGTAACTGGCATAAAATGGGTCTTAAAATGACAATAATAATACGTTTATCGGGATTACTCCTGTGAGAATATATTGTCCTATAAAAGTAGCTGTCATGACAGGACTCGTTACATCCAGGCTGGAGACGCATCAGGACAAATTTCCACTATAAAAATAAATGTGGTCAAATACTGAGATGCAGCAGCTGGTTTGAGAGATCGGATCACAATGCGTCTCGAGGCTGGTTTATAGTTTTATTTAACGCTGTCCTCTCCTGTAGAGCTGCTGCCCTGCATGTTTTTAGGTTTCTCCTCTACTCTAACACACCTGATTAGTGGCACGGTTGCTGTTTTTCCATAAAATGTAAACTTTTCAAACTATGAGCCGTCAAACGAGGAGTGGAAATCACTTTTTCGTCAAAGTTAGAGCGGAAGTGTCAGTTAGCTTGAGTGCGAGAAGCAGTAAAAAATATCCTTAATTTTCATTTTTAACTCGAGCTCACGGCCAAACCGTAAAAAGTAGACAAATCATTTTTTGTCAAAATGTAGACATAGGTGTTGGGATTCATGAAATGTGACTTTGACAGGCGGGGTCTGCACAAAATTTAAACGGGGGGGCGAGACCAGCACCGATACCTGTCTCGCTCCCCATTGACCCTAATGTAATCGTCTTTTTTTTTCAAAAGAATCTCACTCTGTCTTCGCACTGACCTTACTCGCTCATTTTAAGGAATATGTGAATAAAATAAACACTGTCAGAATCTGCCGGCTTCTGTGTCTCTAACGGTGTTTTTGGTTTTTGGACAGGAGTAACAGTTTTCTCACAGGTTGCAATTGTTCGGCACCTTGTCAGAAGCCAAATTCTTCAGAATTTTGAGAATTTTTTCCAAGCACATTCTCACATCGCCATAGCAACCGTAGGGCCTTAGCTGCCCTTAGCAACCGTAGGGCCTTAGCTGCCCTTAGCAACCTGTCAACAATCCTGTTTATGCTTAAATATGATTAACATTCACTTAATATGTTCAGGGATGTTATAAGTTGAGAATAAAGTACATTCATGAGGAAAAAATAAATCGTGTACTTGTCCCGGCAGTAGCCCCGTGGCACTCAAAATTTCCCTGGAATTTTCTAGTTGTAATTATTAACCTGTTATCAAACCCTTTGACGAGCTTCAGCTGCTTGATAACAAGTTAATGATTAAAATCTGGTGTGTTTTAGAGTGACGACTCTCTGACCAATCAGAGGCCCAGCAATCTGATGATGTCACATTTTAGTATCGGCTCTAACTCAGTTCATTCATTTGTTCCAACTTCCATCGAACTCCTGAACAATGCTGCTTGAGGCAGAAGATTGCGCAATAATTTTATAATGCTTTTATTATGGCGGTCTTTTAGCAGGTGTGTTCTTCCCATTGGTGTATGCATGTACAATACTGTTATGTAATAGTTGTTAGGAAGGTAAGGCTGGTGATGTTTGGGTCAATAAAGTATATTGTCTTGTGTTCCTTCCTTCCTCTCTTCCTTCTTTTCTTCCTCCCTTCCTCCCTCCCTCCTTCTCTCTTCTTTCTTTCTTTCCTTCCTTCCTTCCTTCCTTCCTTCCTCCCTCCCTTCTCTCCTTCCTTCCTTCCTTCCTTCCTCCCTTCTCTCCTTCCTTCCTTCCTTCCTTCCTCCCTTCTCTCCTTACTTCTTTCCTCTCTCTTTCCTTCCTTCCTTCCTCCCTCCCTCCCTTCCTTTTCTCCTTACTTCCTTCCTCCCTCCCTCCCTTCCTTCCTCCCTCCCCTCCTTCTCTCCCTCCTTTCTTCCTTCTTTCCTCCCTCCCTTCCTTCCTCCCTTCCCTCTCTCCTTACTCCCTCCCTCCCTCCCTTCCTTCTCTCCTTCCTCCCTCCCTCCCTCCCTCCCTCCCTCTACATGTGCAGTACTGTTATATAATAGTTGTTAGGAAGGTATGACTGGTGATGTTTGGCTGTCAAGGTATTTATGGTCCAAGATAAATTACCCTAAGTGGGTCAATAAAGTGTATTGTGTTGAGTCGAGCAGAGTAGTGCTAGAACTGTATAATGGAAAAGCCCCATTAGCTGCTAATGTGAAGTGTGGCAATACTGAGGTCAAAGGTCATGCCCATATATAGACATGATGATTATTGTGACAGGGTTAGTGATGATCTGGTGAAGTGTGATATGGCGCTTTTCCACTATACAGTTCTAGCTCTACTTGACTCGACTCGGCTCGGTTTGCTACCTTTTCCATTACTATAGTTCCTCCTCAACGTGAGCGGGGTCGTCATAGCAACGCTCCGCGAAACTGCTGTGACTTTGTTTTATACGCGACACAAACACATGAACAATGGAGGACATGGAGGCGATGGAGGCGATGGTGTACTTGCTGCTGTATGAGACTTCCTGTCACACACAAAGCAAAGAGAAGAGAAACCGAATCGCTGTCGTCCTCCCGGGTCAAATTGACCCCGTCTGTTTTGACTGTTCCTTCCTTTCTTCCGTCTGTCTTTCCTTCCCTCCTTCCTTCCTTCCGTCTGTCTTTCCTTCCTTCCTTCCTTTCCTCCCTTCCTCCCTCCTGTCTTTCTTTCCTTCTCTCCTCCCTCCCTCCCTCCTTCTTTCCTCCCCCCTACCTTCCTCCCTTCATCCTTCTTTGCTCCCTCCTTTCCTTCCTCCATCCCCCTTCCTTCCTTCCTTCTGTCCTTCTTTCCTTCCCCCCTTCCTTCCTTCCTTCTTTCCTCCCTCCATCCCTTCCATCCATCCTTCCTCCCTCCCTCCCTTCCACGCTTCCTCCCTCCCTCCTTTTCTTCCTTCCTTCCTTTCTTTCCTCCCTTCCTCTTTTCCTTTCTCCCTCCTTCCCTTCCTTCCCTCCTTCCTTTTTTTCCTCCCTTCCTCTTTTCCTTTGTCCCTCCTTCCCTTCCTTCTTCCTTCTCTCCTTCCTTCCTTTCTTCCTTCCTCCCTCCCTCCATTCCATCCTTCTTTCCTCCCTCCTTTTCTTCCTTCTCCTTTCCTTCTTTCCTCCCTCCCTCCTTTTCTTCCTTCCCTCCTTCCTTCCTTCCTTTCCTTCCTTCCTCCTTCCTTCTTTCTCCCTTCTCTCCTGCCTTCCTTCCTTCCTCCCTCCCTCCTTCCCTTCCTGCCTCCTTCCTTCCTCCTTTCCTTCCTTCCTTGACTCAAGGACAACAGGAGGGTTAAAAATGGCGGGTTTGATTCTTGTGTGCTCATGACTCTTCCAGTGACTCTCTGACCAATTAGTGACCGGCAGTCTGATGACATCACATTTTAGTATCGGCTCGGCTCACTTGGAACCTCGGCAGAGCAGATACTAAAAAAGTAGCAGCTACTATCTCTAGTGGAAAAGCTCTAATAGTGTGTCTGAGTGTTTTTATCGGTTATAACTTGAAGAGGATGAAACTTCTCACCTTGAGCGAGAACAGTTGATTTTCAGTGTCTGCTTGAGGTTTTTCACAGAGTTCGTTTAAAGCGTCGCTGAGTGGTCTCTTCCTGACCGCGTGACAAAGCGTCTGCTGCTGCGAACAAACCGAGGTAAATCCCTGAACCGGACTGACCGCCGGCGTCGCCATGGAGACGCCGGCGGCGGCAACAGGAGCCGGGGAAGAGCAGCAACCTCCATCTTTACAGTCACTCCTCCTCCTCCTCCTCTGAGTCGATGCGGAGAGGAAGCAGCTGGAAGGAGACTCTCTTAACGATGGGGTTGATTTCGACGATGGCGACGACGATGATGATGATGATGATGATGATGACGACGAAGGTGCAGGCGGAGGGTCTGCCTGCTGAGGACTTAATCGGTCGGGGCTGACGCAGTCGTCCTCGTCGCTGGCGAGCCAGTCGATGGAGTAATCCGAGTCTGACGTCGACATGGTGACGAGTTAGATCATCAGCTAGCGGAGAGCATCACGGACCTGAGGGACAAAAAAAAACAGAACACAGCTCGTTAGGAAGGAAGGACAGAAGGAAGGAAGGAAGGAAGGAAGGAAGGAAGGACAACAAAGGAATGAAAGATGGAAGGAAGGACAGAAGGAAGGAAGGAAGGAAGGAAGAAAGGAAGGAAGGAAGGGAGCAAGGACAAGAAAGAGTGAAAGATGGAAGTAAGGACAGAAGGAAGGAAGGAAGGAAGGAAGGAAGGAAGGAAGGAAGGACAAGAAGGAATGAAAGATGGAAGGAAGGACAGAAGGAAGTAAGGAAGGAAGGAAGGAAGGAAGGGAGCAAGGACAAGAAGGAATGAAAGATGGAAGGAAGGACAGAAGGAAGTAAGGAAGGAAGGAAGGAAGGAAGGGAGGAAGGACAGAAGGAAGTAAGGAAGGAAGGAAGGAAGGAAGGGAGCAAGGACAAGAAGGAATGAAAGATGGAAGGAAGGACAGAAGGAAGGAAAGAAGGGAAGAAGGACAGATGGAAGGAAGGACCGATGGAAGGAAGGACCGATGGAAGGAAGGAAGGAAAAGAAGATCAGGAGGAAGGAAGGAAGGAAGGAAGGAAGGAAGGAAGGAAGGAAGGAGGGGAAGAAGGACAGATGGAAGGAAGGAAGGAAGGAAGGAAGGAAGGAAGGAAAAGAAGATCGGAAGGAAGGAAGGAAAAGAAGATCGGAAGGAAGGAAGAAAGGTAGGAAGGAAAAGAGGAAGAAGGAAACTGGGCCAGATTGGACCTCTCGGCGGGCCGGTTCTGGCCCACGGGCCGCATGTTTGACACCCCTGATCTACATATTTGTGTTTATTACGTAATATTTCTTTAAGTGTTTGGATGTGAAGAGAAGAAGGACAGTAATGGAAACATTGGAAACAGACAGAAATAGTTAAATGGAAATGTTATATTTTATTATGTTAGAGTGTCGTTGATGCCAAAACCTCAACTATATACAGTCTGGAGAACCGGTTTATATGGTTTAACCCTTTAAAGTCCAGTTTACTGCTTTATATGTTTAATTAAATAACATTAACCTTCATGTCGTCCTCCCGGGTCAAATTGACCCCATCTGTTTTGATTGTTCCTTCCTCCCTTCCTTCCTTCCTCCTACCTTCCTTCCTCCCTTCTTTCCTTCCTTCTTCCTCCCTCCTCCCTCCCTCCCTTCCCTCCTTTCTCCCTTCTTTCCTTTCTTCCCCTTTCCTTCCTTCCTTCCTCCCTTCTTTCCTTTCCTTTCCTTTCCTTCCTTCCTTACTCCCTCCCTTCCCTCCTTCCTCCCGAGGGAGGGAGGGAGGAAAGGAAAGGAAAGGAAAGGAAAGGAAAGGAAAGGAAAGGAGGAAGGAAGGAAGGAAGGAAGGAAGGAAAGAAAGGAGGAAGGAAAGAAGGGAGGAAAGAAGGAAGGAAGGAAGGAAGGAAGGAAGGAAGGTAGGAGGAAGGAAAGAAAGAGAGAAGGAGGGAGGAAAGAAGGAAGGGAGGAAGGAAGGACAGAAGGAAGGAAGAAAAGGGGATGGACAGAGGAAAGAAGGAAGGGAAAAAAGAGAGAGGAAGGAAATAAAGAAAGAGAGAAGGAAGGAAGGAAAGAAGGAAGGAAGGAAAGAAGGAACAGTGAAAACAGTCGGGGTCAGTTTGACCCGTGAGGAAACAGGAAGTTTAATAATCTTGTTCCTTTTAGAGCAGCGAGAGATAAACGATGGATTTAATGGATAAACTGAAGAAACGACACAAAGACTAAAATAGAACTTTAAAAGTCTCGGTCTGATACACATGGAGTCTGAAGCAGAGCCCGGCTATAAATACATACAATAAACTTATATTATTTTATATTATATTATATTATATTATATTATATTATATTATATTATATTATATTATATTATATTTCTCCAGCAGAGCCACAGCAGAGAGGAGAAGGTTTAAAACAGCATCTAGATTATTCATTCAGCTCCAACTAATGATGATGATTTAGTGATTTAGTCTCTTTAATGTTAGAAAATAGTAAATAAAAAAGTGTTTATTGAGGTTCAGCAGAACTCAAACTGATGTGTTGATATTAATAATACAACAATATTAAAAGTAACTGAAGAAAATAAGAAGATAATCACATCAGAGTGGCTTTAAAGAGTTAAATATGGGCAGTATTTACACTGAAAATACAACTTTCAACTCATTATTTAGATCATGAAATATAACCTACAGTTAAATAATAACTAATGTGAAGAAAAAAGAGGAATAACTGTCATAAATGATGAAGAAAAAAAGCAGATATTCATATTAGAGTGGCTTTAAAGAGTTACATTTGGGCAGTTTTTACTTAAAAATACAATTTTCAACTCATTATTACATTACATTAATTACTAATGTGAACAAAAGTGGAATAATAGTCATAAACAACAAATAAATTCACATTACAGTGGCTTTTAAGAGTTAAATATTGGCAGTTATTGATTAAAATACAACTTTCAACTCATTATTTAGATCATTAAATATAATCTACAGTTAAATTAATGATTAATGTAAAAGAAAGAGGAATAATGTCATAGATAACAAAGAAAATAAGCAGATAATCATGTTAGAGTGGCTTTTAAGAGTTAAATATGGGCAGTTTTGACTCATTATTTAGACCATTAAATACAATCTACAGTTAAATTAATAACTAATGTTCAAATAGAGGAATATCTGTCATAAATAACAAAGAAAATAAGCAGATAATCATGTTAGAGTAGCTTTTAAGAGTTAAATTTGGGCAGTTTTTACTTAAAAATACAACTTTCAACTCATTATTTAGATCATTAATAAGATACACAGTTAAATTAATAACTAATGTGAAAGAAAGTGGAATAACTGTCATAAATGAGGAAGAAAACAAGCAGATAATCATGTTAGAGTAGCTTTTAAGAGTTGAATATTGGCAGTTTTGACTCATTATTTAGACCATTAAATATAATCTTTGGTTAAATTAACGACTAATGTGAAAGAAAGAGGAATGATGTCATAGATAATGAAGAAAACAAGCAGAT
>NW_026518538.1:20048-35062 GCF_027409825.1 Scomber japonicus | reverse complement strand
CTCCCTCCCTCCTTCTTCTCTCTTTCTTTCCTTCCCCCTACCTTCCTTCCTTCCTTCCTTCTTTCCTCCGTCCTTCCTTCCCTTTCTTCCTTCCTTCCTTCCATCCTTCCTTCCTTCCTTCCATCCTTCCTCCCTTCCTTTCAATGAGTGTCCTATAAAGGGTTAAAGGATCATTACCGTTTTTTACAACCTGGACCTTATTTCTAGCATTAAATACGATCATTTACTCACCCAGACAACTTTGGTGTCATTTGGAGTCGTTCGGACGACGTTAGCTTAGTGGAGCGCTGCGTATACATCAGGGGGGTCAAACTCATTTTCATTCAAGGGCCACATTCAGCCCAATTTGATCTGATGTGGGCCGGATCATTAAAAAGATGGAAGGAAGGAAGGAAGAGAAGTCAAGAAGGATGGAATTAAGGAAACAAGGAAGGAAAAGAAGACAGGAAGAAAAAAATGGAAGAAATGGAAGAAAGACAGGTGGATGGAAAAAAGAGAACGAAGGAAGGAAGTAGGAAAAGAAGACAGGACGGAAATATGGAAGGAAGGAAGGAAGGAAGGAAGGACAGATAGAAGAAAAGAAGAAATATTGGTGAAATGAACTAGTTTCTCTTCCTTCCTTCACTCCTTTCCTTCCTTCCTCCTTTCCTTCCTTCCTCCTTTCCTCCCTCCTTTCCTTCCTTCCTTCTTTCCTCCCTTTCTTCCTTCCTTCCTCCCTCCATTCCTCCCTTCCTTCCTTCACTCCTTTCCTTCCTTCCTCCTTTCCTCCCTCCTTTCCTACCTTCCTCCCTTCCTTCCTTCTTTCCTCCCTTTCTTCCTTCCTTCCTCCCTCCATTCCTCCCTTCCTTCCTTCACTCCTTTCCTTCCTTCCTCCTTTCCTCCCTCCTTTCCTTCCTTCCTCCCTTCTTCCTTCCTTCCTTCCTTTTTTCCTCCTTTCCTCCCTTCTTCCTCCCTTCTTCCTCCCTTCCTTCTTTTCTCTGTCCTTCCTTCTTTCCTTTCCTTTCCTTTCCTTTCCTTTCCTTTCCTTTCCTGCCTTCCTTCCTCCCTCCTTTCCTTCCTTCCTCCTTTCCTCCCTTCCTTCCTTCCTTCCTTCCTTCCCTCCTTCCGTCCTCCCTTCCCTCCTTCCTTCCTCCCTCCTTTCCTCCCTTCCTTCTTTTCTCTGCTGTCCTACAAACGTCAGACAAGATATTTATATACACATAAATATGCAACTGTAACATTTGTCTTGATATTCTCATTATTAAGAAAACACATTGTAATTGATACATAACAACCCCAAGCCATTGATTCTCTCACTACACAGACATTTTTAAAACACACAATAAAAGAAGATTAAAGCTCAGCTAATTATATTTTGGGAATGAATCAATGATGAATATATATTTTATTTTGCAGGTCGACGTGTTTGAGCTTCTGTTTTACTTTGACGACACTCTGGGTCATCTGATGTGGTAAGAAGTCCCCAAACTCTTCTTCTGCAGCATAATAATTAGGGCTGGGCCAAAAAAATCAATTTTTATATTAATCGTGATTTTTGCAGATTTTTTTCTGCCATTTTATTTATTTATTCTTTTTTTTTTAATTTTCTAAAGACCAGCTAAATGTAGCAGTTTAGTTTATTGTAAGATGTTGGCGGATGAGGATGTTTTTTGTGAGGGCAGGTGCACAGTTTTAAAAATAAATTTCACAAACTGATGTGATGTGTGTATTGTTTTATGTAAATATGACTTATGATGTATTATCAAGTGTTTGGTTCAACCTGTTCTTGTTTAAGGAAAGAAAATCACAATAATTGAAATATGAAACCGCAATACTTGTTTAATCAGAATCGCAATTTAAATCGAATCGGGACCCAAAAATCATTAGAGAATCGAATCGGCACAAAAGCATATCGGCCCAGCCCTAATAATAATTTTAATTTAATTGATGCTAATGTCAGAAATATGGATAAATGTGCTGATTCATTTGAGTGGAAGTGAGGACATTTCTACTGGCAGGAATTAAACCCAGCAGGAATTACTTATGATCATCTAACTACATGATTTCTGTCACTGTATTCAGAAGAAATGAATTTCAGACAGGAAATGAAATGTAACACTAGCACCAAGCTAACAGAGATTAGCGTTACGTCTTTAGCATTGCCTGCTCAGTCCTGTGTTTGCACTCCGCTCAGAATGAAACATGAGGATTTATTATTAGAGTAAAATAGATTTAACCCTTTATTGGGCAAATAATTATATTTGGTAACTTCTGTAAATATCCCAAAATATCCTTCCTTCCTTCCTTCCTTCCTTTCCTTCCTTCCTTTCCTTCCTCCCTGCCTTCTTTCTTCCCTTCCTCTTTTCCTTTCTCCCTCCCTCGTTCCTTATTTCCTCCGTCCTTCCTTCCTTTCCTTCCTTCCATCTGTTCTTCCTCCCTCCCTCCTTCTCTCCTCCCTTCCTTCTTTCCTTCCTCCGTCCTTCCTTCCTTCCATCTATCTGTTCTTCCTTCCTTCCTTCCTTTCCTTCCTTCCATTTATCTGTTCTTCCTCCCTCCCTCCTTCTCTCCTCCCTTCCTTCTTTCCTTCCTCCGTCCTTCCTTCCTTCCTTTCCTTCCTTCCATCTATCTGTTCTTCCTTCCTTCCTTCCTTTCCTTCCTTCCATCTATCTGTTCTTCCTCCCTCCCTCCTTCTCTCCTCCCTTCCTTCTTTCCTTCCTCCGTCCTTCCTTCCTTCCTTTCCTTTCTTCCATCTATCTGTTCTTCCTCCCTCCCTCCTTCTCTCCTCCCTTCCTTCTTTCCTTCCTCCGTCCTTCCGTCCTTCCTTCCTTCCTTCCTTTCCTTCCTTCCATCTATCTGTTCTTCCTTCCTTCCTTCCTTTCCTTCCTTCCATCTATCTGTTCTTCCTCCCTCCCTCCTTCTCTCCTCCCTTCCTTCTTTCCTTCCTCCATCCTTCATTTCCTTCCTTCCATCTGTCCTTCCTTCCTTCCTTCCTTTCAATGAGTGTCCTTTTATTGCCTATATTTCCAACATGTAACCACTTTCTATTGCAGAGGTGTCAAACTCATTTTCATTCAAGGGCCACATACAGACCAATTTGATCTCATGTGGGCCGGATCATTAAAAAGATGGAGGGAAGGAAGGAAGGAAGGAAGGAAGGAAATAAGAAGGGAAGGAAGGAAAGACAGGCAAAAGGAAGGAAGGACAGAAGGAAGAAAGGTAGGAAGGACAGAAGGAAGAAAGTAAGGAAGGACAGAAGGAAGAAAGGGAGGAAGGACAGAAGGAAGAAAGGGAGGAAGGACAGATGGAAGGAAAGAAGGAAGGAAGGAAGGAACGAAGGACAGAAGGAAGAAAGGTAGGAAAGACAGAAGGAAGAAAGGAAGGAAGGACAGAAGGAAGAAAGTAAGGAAGAAAGGGAGGAAGGACAGAAGGAAGAAAGGAAGGAAGGACAGAAGGAAGAAAGGTAGGAAAGACAGAAGGAAGAAAGGAAGGAAGGACAGAAGGAAGAAAGGAAGGAAGGACAGAAGGAAGAAAGGAAGGAAGGACAGAAGGAAGAAAGGTAAGAAAGACAGAAGGAAGAAAGGAAGGAAGGACAGAAGGAAGAAAGGAAGGAAGGACAGAAGGAAGAAAGGGAGGAAGGACAGAAGGAAGAAAGGGAGGAAGGACAGAAGGAAGAAAGGTAGGAAAGACAGAAGGAAGAAAGGAAGGAAGGACAGAAGGAAGAAAGGTAGGAAAGACAGAAGGAAGAAAGGGAGGGAGGACAGAAGGAAGAAAGGTAGGAAAGACAGAAGATAGAAAGGAAGGAAGGACAGAAGGAAGAAAGGAAGGAAGGACAGAAGGAAGAAAGGAAGGAAGGACAGAAGGAAGAAAGGGAGGAAGGACAGAAGGAAGAAAGGAAGGAAGGACAGAAGGAAGAAAGGTAGGAAAGACAGAAGATAGAAAGGAAGGAAGGACAGAAGGAAGAAAGGGAGGAAGGACAGATGGAAGGAAAGAAGGAAGGAAGGACAGAAGGAAGAAAGGTAGGAAGGACAGAAGGAAGAAAGGTAGGAAAGACAGAAGGAAGAAAGGAAGGAAGGACAGAAGGAAGAAAGGAAGGAAGGACAGAAGATAGAAAGGAAGGAAGGACAGAAGGAAGAAAGGAAGGAAGGACAGAAGGATGAAAGGTAGGAAAGACAGAAGGAAGAAAGGAAGGAAGGACAGAAGGATGAAAGGTAGGAAAGACAGAAGGAAGAAAGGAAGGAAGGACAGAAGGAAGAAAGGGAGGAAGGACAGAAGGAAGAAAGGGAGGGAGGACTAAAAGGAAGAAAGGAAGGAAGGACAGAAGGAAGAAAGGAAGGAAGGACAGAAGGAAGAAAGGTAGGAAAGACAGAAGGAAGAAAGGAAGGAAGGACAGAAGGAAGAAAGGAAGGAAGGACAGAAGGAAGAAAGGAAGGAAGGACAGAAGGAAGAAAGTGAGGGAGGACTAAAAGGAAGAAAGGTAGGAAAGACAGAAGATAGAAAGGAAGGAAGGACAGAAGGAAGAAAGGAAGGAAGGACAGAAGGAAGAAAGGTAGGAAAGACAGAAGGAAGAAATGAAGGAAGGACAGAAGGAAGAAAGGAAGGAAGGACAGAAGGAAGAAAGGGAGGAAGGACAGAAGGAAGAAAGGAAGGAAGGACAGAAGGAAGAAAGGAAGGAAGGACAGAAGGAAGAAAGGGAGGGAGGACTAAAAGGAAGAAAGGAAGGAAGGACAGAAGATAGAAAGGAAGGAAGGACAGAAGGAAGAAAGGAAGGAAGGACAGAAGGAAGAAAGGTAGGAAAGACAGAAGGAAGGAAGGAAGGACAGAAGGAAGAAAGGTAGGAAAGACAGAAGGAAGAAAGGTAGGAAGGACAGAAGGAAGAAAGGAAGGACAGAAGGAAGAAAGTAAGGAAGGACAGAAGGAAGAAAGGGAGGAAGGACAGATGGAAGGAAAGAAGGAAGGAAGGAAGGAAGGAAGGACAGAAGGAAGAAAGGTAGGAAAGACAGAAGGAAGAAAGGAAGGAAGGACAGAAGGAAGAAAGGTAGGAAAGACAGAAGGAAGAAAGGAAGGAAGGACAGAAGGAAGAAAGGAAGGAAGGACAGAAGGAAGAAAGGGAGGAAGGACAGATGGAAGGAAAGAAGGAAGGAAGGAAGGAAGGAAGGACAGAAGGAAGAAAGGTAGGAAAGACAGAAGGAAGAAGGGAAGGAAGGACAGAAGGAAGAAAGGAAGGAAGGACAGAAGGAAGAAAGGAAGGAAGGACAGAAGGAAGAAAGGTAGGAAAGACAGAAGGAAGAAAGGAAGGAAGGACAGAAGGAAGAAAGGTAGGAAGGACTAAAAGGAAGAAAGGTAGGAAGGACAGAAGGAAGAAAGGAAGGAAGGACAGAAGGAAGAAAGGGAGGAAGGACAGAAGGAAGAAAGGAAGGAAGGACAGAAGGAAGAAAGGGAGGAAGGACTAAAAGGAAGAAAGGTAGGAAAGACAGAAGATCGAAAGGAAGGAAGGACAGAAGGAAGAAAGGAAGGAAGGACAGAAGGAAGAAAGGTAGGAAAGACAGAAGGAAGAAAGGAAAGAAGGACAGAAGGAAGAAAGTGAGGGAGGACTAAAAGGAAGAAAGGAAGGAAGGACAGAAGGAAGAAAGGGAGGAAGGACAGAAGGAAGAAAGGAAGGAAGGACAGAAGATAGAAAGGAAGGAAGGACAGAAGGAAGAAAGGTAGGAAAGACAGAAGATAGAAAGGAAGGAAGGACAGAAGGAAGAAAGGTAGGAAGGACAGAAGGAAGAAAGGAAGGACAGAAGGAAGAAAGTAAGGAAGGACAGAAGGAAGAAAGGGAGGAAGGACAGATGGAAGGAAAGAAGGAAGGAAGGAAGGAAGGAAGGACAGAAGGAAGAAAGGTAGGAAAGACAGAAGGAAGAAAGGAAGGAAGGAAGGACAGAAGGAACCTACCTTCCTCCCTTCCTTCCTTCTTTCCTCCCTTTCTTCCTTCCTTCCTCCCTCCATTCCTCCCTTCCTTCCTTCACTCCTTTCCTTCCTTCCTCCTTTCCTCCCTCCTTTCCTTCCTTCCTCCCTTCTTCCTTCCTTCCTTCCTTTTTTCCTCCTTTCCTCCCTTCTTCCTCCCTTCTTCCTCCCTTCCTTCTTTTCTCTGTCCTTCCTTCTTTCCTTTCCTTTCCTTTCCTTTCCTTTCCTTTCCTGCCTTCCTTCCTCCCTCCTTTCCTTCCTTCCTCCTTTCCTCCCTTCCTTCCTTCCTTCCTTCCTTCCCTCCTTCCGTCCTCCCTTCCCTCCTTCCTTCCTCCCTCCTTTCCTCCCTTCCTTCTTTTCTCTGCTGTCCTACAAACGTCAGACAAGATATTTATATACACATAAATATGCAACTGTAACATTTGTCTTGATATTCTCATTATTAAGAAAACACATTGTAATTTATACATAACAACCCCAAGCCATTGATTCTCTCACTACACAGACATTTTTAAAACACACAATAAAAGAAGGTTAAAGCTCAGCTGATTATATTTTGGGAATAAATCAATGATGAATGTATATTTTATTTTGCAGGTCGACGTGTTTGAGCTTCTGTTTTACTTTGACGACACTCTGGGTCATCTGATGTGGTAAGAAGACCCCAAACTCTTCTTCTGCAGCATAATAATGTTAATTTAATTGATTGTAATGTCGGAAACACAGATAAATGTGGCAGACTGATTCATTTGGACATTTCTACTGGCAGTAAAAGCATTAAACTCAGCAGGAATTACTTCAGATCATCTAACTCTATGATTTCTGTCACTGTGTTCAGAATGAAACACAATTATACTGTAAAAAGTAGAATTTCAGACAGGAAATGAAATGTAACACTGGCTAGCACCAAGCTAACAGAGATTAGCGTTACGTCTTTAGCATTGCCTGCTCAGTCCCGTGTTTGCACTCCGCTCAGAATGAAACACGAAGATTTATTAGAGTAAAATAGATTTAACCCTTTATTGGGCAAATAATTATATTTGGTAACTTCTGTAAATATCCCAAAATATCCTTCCTTCCTTCCTTCCTTCTTTCCTTCCTTCCTTTCCTTCCTCCCTGCCTTCTTTCTTCCCTTCCTCTTTTCCTTTCTCCCTCCCTCGTTCCTTATTTCCTCCGTCCTTCCTTCCTTTCCTTCCTTCCATCTGTTCTTCCTCCCTCCCTCCTTCTCTCCTCCCTTCCTTCTTTCCTTCCTCCGTCCTTCCTTCCTGCCTTCCTTTCCTTCCTTCCATATATCTGTTCTTCCTTCCTTCCTTTCCTTCCTTCCATCTATCTGTTCTTCCTCCCTCCCTCCTTTCTCCTCCCTTCCTTCTTTCCTTCCTCCGTACTTCCTTCCTTCCTTTCCTTCCTTCCATCTATCTGTTCTTCCTTCCTTCCTTCCTTTCCTTCCTTCCATCTATCTGTTCTTCCTCCCTCCCTCCTTCTCTCCTCCCTTCCTTCTTTCCTTCCTCCGTCCTTCCTTCCTTCCTTCCTTTCCTTCCTTCCATCTATCTGTTCTTCCTCCCTCCCTCCTTTCTCCTCCCTTCCTTCTTTCCTTCCTCCGTCCTTCCTTCCTTCCTTTCCTTCCTTCCATCTATCTGTTCTTCCTTCCTTCCTTCCTTTCCTTCCATCTATCTGTTCTTCCTCCCTCCCTCCTTCTCTCCTCCCTTCCTTCTTTCCTTCCTCCATCCTTCCTTTCCTTCCTTCCATCTGTCCTTCCTTCCTTCCTTCCTTTCAATGAGTGTCCTATAAAGGGTTAATGGAGCAGAGGATTGTGAGTTTTACTTTGGTAACTTTGTGCTAGAACTATATATCACAACCAGATTTTATTGCCTATATTTTCAACATGTAATCACTTTCTATTGCAGAGGTGTCAAACTCATTTTCATTGAAGGGCCACATACAGACCAATTTGATCTCATGTGGGCCGAATCATTAAAAAGATGGAAGGAAGGAAGGAAGGAAGAAAGGAAGGAAATAAGAAGGGAAGGAAGGAAAGACAGGCAAAAGGAAGGAAGGACAGAAGGAAGAAAGGAAGGACAGAAGGAAGAAAGGAAAGACAGAAGGAAGAAAGTAAGGAAGGACAGAAGGAAGAAAGGGAGGAAGGACAGATGGAAGGAAAGAAGGAAGGAAGGAAGGAAGGACAGAAGGAAGAAAGGTAGGAAAGACAGAAGATCGAAAGGAAGGAAGGACAGAAGGAAGAAAGGAAGGAAGGACAGAAGGAAGAAAGGTAGGAAAGACAGAAGATAGAAAGGAAGGAAGGACAGAAGGAAGAAAGGAAGGAAGGACAGAAGGAAGAAAGGAAGGAAAGACAGAAGGAAGAAGGGAAGGAAGGACAGAAGGAAGAAAGGAAGGAAGGACAGAAGGAAGAAAGGGAGGAAGGACAGAAGGAAGAAAGGAAGGAAGGACAGAAGGAAGAAAGGAAGGAAGGACAGAAGGAAGAAAGTGAGGGAGGACTAAAAGGAAGAAAGGTAGGAAGGACAGAAGGAAGAAAGGAAGGAAGGACAGAAGGAAGAAAGTAAGGAAGGACAGAAGGAAGAAAGGGAGGAAGGACAGATGGAAGGAAAGAAGGAAGGAAGGACAGAAGGAAGAAAGGTAGGAAGGACAGAAGGAAGAAAGGTAGGAAAGACAGAAGGAAGAAAGGAAGGAAGGACAGAAGGAAGAAAGGAAGGAAGGACAGAAGGAAGAAAGGGAGGAAGGACAGAAGATAGAAAGGAAGGAAGGACAGAAGGAAGAAAGGAAGGAAGGACAGAAGGAAGAAAGGTAGGAAAGACAGAAGGAAGAAAGGAAGGAAGGAAGGATAG
This sequence comes from Scomber japonicus, assembly GCF_027409825.1. Classification (NCBI taxonomy): domain Eukaryota; kingdom Metazoa; phylum Chordata; class Actinopteri; order Scombriformes; family Scombridae; genus Scomber; species Scomber japonicus. Next base: position 26,297 of record NW_026518538.1, on the reverse strand, counting down.
AAGGAAGAAAGGAAGGAAGGACAGAAGGAAGAAAGGAAGGAAGGACAGAAGGAAGAAAGGAAGGAAGGACAGAAGGAAGAAAGGGAGGGAGGACTAAAAGGAAAAAAGGCAGAAAGGACAGAAGGAAGAAAGGAAAAGAACACACGAAGGAAAGTGGGCCGGATTGCACCCCTCGGCGGGCCGGTCCTGGCCCACGGGCCGCATGTTTGACACCCCTGTTCTATTGGATTGCATGAACCAAGTCTTTTTCATACATTATATTACTTATGGGCACCGCTGCAGTGATGGCTTGTTTATATTCGCCTACAACATGAATTCATCTGTTGACAAGAACCACAGATTGTATGAAGAGCAGCAGGTGATCCAGCTGTCAATCACAGCTGTCAATCAACACCCACACAGCTGACGTCAAAGCTGTTATAAGTCTTAAAATCAATCAATCAAACTTTACTTGTGTAGTACTTTTCATACTTTGCTTTACAGAGTCTGAACAAACAGATCATTACAAACAGGAAGTCATTAAACACTATCATAACTCTCCAGAATCTGCAATGAGGAAACACCACAAGTAGGATTTAGATTAATTAACCCTTAAACAGGCCTTACTAGTTATGTCATTTGCACCTCAAGTAAGGAAGGAAGGAAGGAAGGAAAGGGGGGAAGAAGGAAGGAAAGGAGGAAGGAAGGGAAGCAAGGGAGGAAGAAGGAAGGAAAGGAAGGAGGGAGGAAGCAAGGAAGGTAGGAAGGAAAAGAGGGAAGAAGGGAAGGAAGGGAGGAAGTAGGAAGGAAAGGAAGGAGGGAGGAAGAAGGAAGGAAGGAAAGGAGGGAGGAAGGGGAGGAAGGGAGGAAGTAGGAAGGAAAGGAAGGAGGGAGGAAGAAGGAAGGAAAGGAGGGAGGAAGGAAGGAAGGGAGGGAGGGAGGGAGGGAGGGAGGGAGGAAGGAAGGAAGGGAGGAAGAAAGAAAGGAAGGACAGATGAAGGAAGGAAGAAAGGAAGGACAGATGAAGGAAGGAAGAAAGGACAGAAGGAGGGAACATTTACCCTAACAGCTGAACTTAGATCTGAGGAAGGAAGGAAGGAAGGACAGATGAAGGAAGGGTGGAAGGAAGGAAGGACAGAGGAAGGACCCGGGAGGACAACAAGAAGGTTAAAGAGTCTGTATCTCCTGGTGCACGTTGTCTGTTTAAGGGTTAAATAAATAAATATTAATAAAATATTTAAAAAATATATTAAAAGGAAAGAATAGAATAAAGGCACTATAGAATAAAGTGAGTAAAAGCGGAGATGTTAGGAGTTAAAGAGTAAAAGTAATGAAGTAAAACAGACATAAAAAGTTGGGTTATGAAGAAGAAACTATAAAATAGAGTCCAGGTAGTAAAAACGGATTAAAATAGAAAATAAAAGGCAGATTAATAAATAAATAAAATCCAATTGAAAGCCAAATTAAAAAGGTATAGGTGTTAAATTTACTTTCTGTTGCTGATAAAATCCTAGTAATGAAGAGAAGGAAGGAAAGGAGGGAGGGAGGAAGGAAGAAGGAAGGAAAGGAGGGAGGGAGGGAGGAAGGAAGGAAGGAAGGAAGGAAGGGATGACAGGAGGGAGGAAGGAAGGGAGGAAAGGAAAAGAGGAAGGGAGGAAGGAAGGAAAGAAGGAATGGAGGAAGGAAAGAAGGACAGAGGAAAGAAGGAAGGGAGGAAGGAAGGAAGAAAGGGAGGAAAGAGAGAGGAAGGACAGAAAGAAAGAAGGAGGAAAGGAGGAAGGACAGACGGAAAGAAGGAAGGGAGGAAAGAAGGGAGTAAAGGAAAGAGGGTAGGGAGGAAGGAAAGGAAGTGAGGTAGAAGGGAGGGAGGAAAGAAGGAAGGAGGGACAGAGGAAAGGAGGAAGGAAGGAGGAAGGAAGGAAGAAAGGGGATGGAGGGAGGGAAGAAGGAAGGGAGGAAAGAGAGAGGAAGGAAAGAAAGAGAGAAGGAGGGAGTGAGGAAGGACAGATGGAAGGGAGGAAAGAAGGAACAGTCAAAACAGACGGGAGGACGACAGGAAGTTTAAAAAGCAGCAACTAGAACTATTTAGAAATCAATCATTTCCTAAATCACATGAATTTAGAGATTGAGACCATAATGACTCTTTGAGTATCTAGTTTAGAGCATTTCTCTCCTCTCCTCTTCTCTCCAGGTACGTCCCTCTCTTCCTCGTGCTCTTCCTCTTCTTCACTGGTTGTTTCTGCCACAGGAAGCTGGAGGAGAAGATGCCGAGGGCGGCGTGGATGCTACTCGCTCCTAATGCCGCCTACTACTGGTCAGCAGTCACTGAGTTATCTTCTCTAATCAAACAGAAGGAGTCAGGGGGTTTTACAGACAGGAAGTAGAAATAAAGCTTCACCGCTAAATCTGAGAGGTTTTTACAGACAGGAAGTAGAAATAAAGCTTCACCGCTAAATCTGAGAGGTTTTTACAGACAGGAAGTAGAAATACAGCTTCACTGCTAAATCTGAGAGGTTTTACAGACAGGAAGTAGAAATAACGCTTCACCGCAAAATCTGAGAGGTTTTACAGACAGGAAGTAGAAATAAAGTAAAGCTTCACCGCAAAATCTGAGAGGTTTTACAGACAGGAAGTAGAAATAAAGCTTCACCGCTAAATCTGAGAGGTTTTTACAGACAGGAAGTAGAAATACAGCTTCACTGCTAAATCTGAGAGGTTTTACAGACAGGAAGTAGAAATAAAGCTTCACTGCTAAATCTGGTAAACTTATAAACACATATATATATGTATAATTACCTGTCTGCAAAGCTCAGAGGAAACTTAATCACTGCTTTCTCTGTATAAATACATTCAGCGCACACTACTACCACTACAGTCTACAGTTAGTCAGTTAGCTGTGTTAGCCGCCGAGTTAGCCGCTGAGTTAGCTGCCGAGTTAGCAGCCGAGTTAGCAGCCGAGTTAGCCGCTTAGTTAGCTGCCGAGTTAGCCGCTTAGTTAGCTGCCGAGCTAGTAGCCGAGTTAGCCGCCGAGCTAGCAACTGAGTTAGCAGCAGAAAGCTCTCAGGCGTAGCGTCCATGTTTCTGGTAGAGGTGGTGACTTTGATTGACAGGTGACACTTGGTAGGGGGCGGGGCTTCAGCGGACTCAGAGGCCACTCCCACAGCGTTTGGGAGCAGAGAAAGAGGCTGATTTTTACACAACTTTGAAGCCTAATTTCATATATTTGGCGATTTTTTTTAATCATTGAAATTTGGCAGGGTGGTTAACAACACACTTTTCTGTGGTATGTCAAACTCAGAACACATATTTATTCTGACTTTACACGGACTTTAAAGTGCTTTTAAAACTTAGAGTAACTGTGATGATGGGTTTAACATTAATTTAGACTTATTTAGCTGTTTTCTGTCTCTCAAAGAACAGCTGATGAGACACTGTGACTTATGTGTGTGATGAATAAAACAGCAGCAGCTCGTCAGGCAGGTGTTAGTAATAATTAATCAGGAGCTTCTCAGGTGTTGCTGACTAATTACTTTACTCACAGAGGACGACACTTAGGGATGAAAGAAGAAATCGAGAGCCACTGTGGAAGCTCTTTAAATACTAACTACATTCCCCTCACGTCATGCCTCAGTTTGAACATTTAAGTGTCTTCTTAACACACTTATGTACAGACGAGCGACTTCCTCCCTTCAAGCTCCCTTCAAGCTTTAGTCTGACTATAGTTTCCATAACAACCATCATTTTTACAGCTGAGTTTTCTTCCTGGCTCTCAGTAACTTAACCTTCATGTTGTCCCTCCCCCCGTCTGTTTTGACTGTTCCTTCTTTCCTTCTTTCCTCCCTTCCATCTGTCCTTCCTCCCTCCTTCTCTCTTTCTTTCCTTCCTTCCTTCTTTCCTCCCTCCATCCCCTTTCCTTCCTCTCTCTTCCTTCCTTCTTTCCTTCCTCCATCCCCCTTTCTTCTTTCCTTCCTTCCTCCCTCCCTCCTTCTCCTCTTTCTTTCCTCCCCCTACCTTCCTTCCTTCTTCCCTCCTTCCTTCCTTCCTTCCTTCCTTTCTTCTTTCCTCCATCCTTCCTTCCTCCCATCCTTTCAATGAGTGTTCCTATAAAGGGTTAAGAAGCCTTCCTCCTGTCCTTCTTTCCTCTGTCATTCTTTCCTTCCTTCCTCCCTTCCTCTTTTCCTTTCTCCCTTCCTCCCTCCCTCCCTCCCTTCCTTCCTTCTTCCTCCATCCCCTTTCCTTCCTCTCTTCCTCCATCCTTTCCTTCTTTTGTCTGTCATTCTTTCCTTCCTTCCCTTCCTCTTTTCCTCCCTCCCTCCCTCCCTCCTTTCCTTCCTTCTTTCTCCCTCCTTTCCTCTGTCATTCTTTCCTTCTTTTCCTCTTTTACTTCTCTCTCTCTCTCTCTCTCTCTCTCTCTCCTCTCTCCTCTCTCTCTCTCTCTCTCTCATCTCCTCTCTCTCTCTCTCTCTCTCCTCTCTCTCTCTCTCTCCTCTCTCTCTCTCTCTCTCTCCTCTCTCTCTCTCTCTCTCTCTCTCCTCCTTTCCCTTCCTTCCTTGACTCGAGGACAACAGGAGGGTTAAGTACACAATTTTTCAGTTTCAGGTTTTTTTTTGGTCACAGTCAGTGTGTTTAAAGTCGTTAAGGGATTATAACCACTTTCAAAAATCCAATTTCGAAATTGGAAATGTTACCGGGCATCTGAGAGCTCAATGAAGTGCAACTTGAGGAAACACATGCAAATAGACAAACCGAGCAAAGACAGAAACCTTCAATTTAAAAACACACACGAAGCATTAAGAGAAAAATAAAAAAAAACTAATCCAACAGACTCTCTCTGTCTGTGTGTGTTTCCTCTGGCAGGTACCTGATCACTGAGGGTCAGACCTTCATCCTCTTCATCTTCACCTTCTTCGCCATGACTGCCATGGTGATGCACCAGAGGAGGCGAGGCATGGTTCCCAACGGCAACGGCCTCTTTATGCTCTACAGGTACACAGGAACTGATGCACTGATGAGTTTAAAGGTTTAAAGTGTGTGTAATTATTTTTAGATATTTAAAATTGTATGTTAAAGCTGCATTTAGTAACTTTCCACATTAATGTCCTTAAATAGCAATAAATACTAACACCCAGAAGCCCTGTATGGTGATGTTTCACGTTGGAGGTGATGAAAGCAAATTTTTTCCCCTTTTGGATTAACCCTTTATTGGGCAAATAATTATATTTGGTAACTTCTGTAAATATCCCAAAATATCCTTCCTTCCTTCCTTCCTTCCTTTCCTTTCTCCCTCCCTCCTTCCTTCCCTTCCTTCCTTCCTTCCTTCCTTCCTTTCCTTCCTCCCTGCCTTCTTTCTTCCCTTCCTCTTTTCTTTTCTCCCTCCCTCGTTCCTTATTTCCTCCGTCCTTCCTTCCTTTCCTTCCTTCCATCTGTCCTTCCTCCCTCCCTCCTTCTCTCCTCCCTTCCTTCTTTCCTTCCTCTGTCCTTCCTTCCTTTCCTTCCTTCCATCTGTTCTTCCTCCCTCCCTCCTTCTCTCCTCCCTTCCTTCTTTCCTTCCTCCATCCCCCTTTCTTCTTCCTTCCTTCCTTCTTTCTTCCCTTCTTCCCTTCCTCCCTCCTTCTCTCTTTCTTTCCTCCCCCTAGCTTCCTTCCTTCCTTCTTTCCTCCGTCCTTCCTTCCTTTCCTTCCTCCCTCCTTTCCTTCCTTCCCTTCCTTCCTTCCTTCCATCCTTCCTTCCTTCCTTCCTTCCTTCCTCTCAATGAGTGTCCTATAAAGGGTTAAGTTCGGATCCATCCAAATTCTCCAACAGTGACAAAGTACAGACACAGCTTTCATCAGAGTAGCGACTTACTTAAGCATGTTAGACTTTTGCCAATTAGCTCTCAGCACACAGTAAAGCTGAGGCTGATGGGAATGTCATTAGTTTTGCAGGTGTTTGGTCATAAAAATGAATAATCGGAGGATCTAAGTTATTACAAATCATTCTGAGGGGAACATGAATGTCTGAACCAAATTTCATGACAATCAAATAAAGTATTCGACTCGAAGCCTCAAAGGTCAACAGGTGGAAAAGTTAGTATGATTGATCCTGAATGTATAAAACTTCACTGTAATCCAGCTGATACTTGTTGACAGGGATTTCCTGGTCAAGGTTCTTTTTAGCCTTGATTCAAATGCTTTTAATATTGATTATCTGATGATATAAAGTTTAATCCAATTTATGCATTTACACAGAAAGAGAAGATATGCAATGCTGATTTAATAAGTATCTGACACA
>NW_026518538.1:0-19548 GCF_027409825.1 Scomber japonicus | reverse complement strand
AACAGGTGCCCTGGCCCCCCTGGCCCCTGTCTAAAATCGCCCATGTCTACCAGAAACATGGACGCTACGTCTGAGAGCTTTCTGCTGCTAGCTCAGCGGCTAGCTCGGGTGGCTAACTCAGTGGCTAGTTCAGTGGCTAACTCGGTGGCTAGCTCAACTAACTAGCTAACTGTAGACTGTAGTAGTAGTAGTGTGTGCTGAATGTATTTATACCTCTACAGCAGCAGGGGCGGGTTTTATGCTATTTTCAGACCCGCCCACTACCAAGTGTCACCTGTCAATCAAAGTCACCACCTCTACCAGAAAAACATGGATGCTACGTCTGAGAGCTTGTTGTCGCTAGCTCAGTGGCTAACTCAACGAAACCAACAACAGACAAGCAGAAGATATGTGATGCTGATTTGATAGGTACACTTTATTTGTCTCAAGTTACTTCAACAAAAACCTGAAAATCCAGATTCAAAACTAGTGGATTTATTAAATTATTGATCTGATATGAATAAAAGTTTAACAGACATCTCACTCTGTTGGAGTTACTGGATCTATAATCCTCTCTGATTGTTACAGAGTGGAGCTTCTTCCCTTTCTAGATGATCTTTGGTCGAATACAGACACACAAACCAACAATAAGACAAGTTTCATTTGATCATAAAGTCACTCACAGAATGAATCAGTGACAGTTTCTATGAGCTGCCGCCCGCCAGCCAACACGTTCCTCATTTAAACCAGTGAGAGCAAAGGTCAAAGGTCATAATGAGAGTTTATATGTGTTTTTATGCCGACCCAGATGTCTGAATTCAAAGCTGCTGCAACTCTAGCAGTCTGTAGTACAGTATAGCCAATATAGCTCTTTAACCCCTTTATAGGACACTCATTGAAAGGAAGGGAGGAAGGAAGGGAGGAAGAATGGAAGGAAGGAAGGAAGGAAGGAAGGTAGGCGGGAGGAAAGAAGGAAGGAAAGGAAGGAAGGGAGGAAGGGAGGAATGAAGGGAGGAAGAATGGAAGGAAGGAAGGAAGGAAGGATGAAGAAAGGGGGATGGAGGAAGGAAAGAAGGAAGGGAGGAGAGAAGGAGGGAGGGAGGAAGAACAGATGGAAGTAAGGACAGATGGAAGGAAGGAAAGGAAGGACAGAGGAAATAAGGAACGAGGGAGGGAGGAAGAACAGATGGAAGGAAGGAAAGGAAGGAAGGACAGAGGAAATAAGGAAGGAAGGAAGGATATTTTGGGATATTTACAGAAGTTACCAAATATAATTATTTGCCCCCCCCCCCTTTGAAATGACAAGGTATTGCTTCCGAACATGCAGAAAGGAGGAGGATCCAAACATTCCTGGAAGTGTAAACAAAACCCATCATAAATCTTTCAGTAGTACCTTTGTTCCATCGCTTCTCTCTTTCCTGGAGGCATGTTTCTTCTTCTAGCCATCTTGTGTTTATTCCTGGATTTCTTCCCCTGGTGCCGAATCGTCCCCAAATATAGTGACACCAACCTGCAGGCATACACATGATGTAGGCTACATATAGGCATACACATCTTTATAACTGCACCTTACTCCTGTGCTATCGATGGCTTCCCCCCTCCCTCGTATCCTCGTATCTCACTCTGATCCATAAATATCTAAATACCTGCTGGTAGCGCTGGAGGAGAAGAGAGAGGATCATAATAATTCCTGCAGAGGTTGTTGGGGTTTTTCAGTCTGGAGAGAGTTGTGCTGCTGGGAACAGAACAGACTGAGATGAAGAAAATTAATGATATGTACCATAAAATGTGACTAAATGTAATTATGGTCAGATGACAGAAATACAGGGCTTTCATAAAGTCTGTGGAAAGTATCACAAAATGAGGAGTAGATGTTGAAGTTTTTTTTTTGCCTCATTTAATACGACTCTATATGAGCACCATTATTTTCAGAGTTTCAGATTTTATTTTAAGAGTTTTTTTCAGATCACCATGTACAAGGTTTCGAGACTGGATAGCAAAATTATACTGTGGGATAATACAATGCCAAATTTGAAACTCTGAAAATTTGTGGTTGAAACACTGTAAAAACAGTGCTGTAGTTGTGAAGAAGGAAAAGAAAAAAATCAAAGAAAAGTTGCTGAGATTTAAAATGAAAATTCTGCTACTACAGTTAGCCAGTTAGCTGAGTTAGCCACCGAGTTAGCCGGCGAGCTAGCTGCTGAGTTAGCAGCAGAAAGCTCTCAGACTTAGCGTCCATATTTCTGGTAGAGGTGGTGACTTTGATTGACAGGTGACTCGTGGTAGGGGGCGGGGTTTCAGCGGACTCGGCGGTCACGCCCACAGCGTTTGGGAGCAGAGAAAGAGGCTGATTTTTACACAACTTTGAAGCCTAATTTCATATATTTGGCAATTTTTTTAAATCATTCAAATTTGGCAGGGTGGTTAACAACACACTTTTCTGTGGTATGTCAAACTCAGAACACATATTTATTCTTACTTTACACGGACTTTAACATAACCCCATCGAAAGATTTAGTTTCAATAAACCATGATACAAATTGTGCCTTTTCTTGAGGAGTAGCCATTTTTTAAGGGTTTATTTAACAGAACCTGAAATACACAAATGCAATGTGATTAAAAACTTTGATAACCACTGAGTACATAGAACAAATCTGATTAACATATCTCATCAGTTGCTTTTGTAATGATTTTTTTTTTATTGTGAAGAGACTTTATGGACACTCTGTATGATTCAGCAGCAGATCAATAGATTGAGACACTTGTGAAGGAGTTCTGGTTTGTAGTTTCTCTACAGCTCTGGTCCTGGTGGCGGTCTGGGTCTCCTATCTGTGGAACGACAGCGATCTGAGGAAGAAGCACCCAGGTCTGATCTACGTCCCGCAGCCTCGAGCCGTCTACTCCCTCCACCTCCACCTCCACCTCCACCACCACCACAACACAGATGCAGATCTCTGATGACTCCGAGTACATGTAGAAGGAACCGGATGCTATACGCTCTGCAGCTGTGAGAGTGTGAAGGGATGAATAATGGATTTCTGCTGCTCTGGGAGTGACTCTCAGAGGTTATATTAGCAGAGGAGGGGGCAATAGTAGAGTGTAACTGAATCATAGTCCAACTTTTATGTGAAGCTTTTTAAAAAAAAACAACAAAAAGCCAGAAAAATGTGAAGCGCTGTAGTCACTCTTTACCTCAGGAACACAACTTTTTACTCTTTTTCAGGTTTCATATTGTTAGAAAAGTGTCTATGTATAACTTTCCTATTATTAAGTGAGGTTAGATAAAACAGGTATTAGTTGTATATAGTATTTAATAGTAAAAAGACTGTACTTATATAGGGAGGAAAGGAAGGAAGGAAGGAAAGGGAAGGAAAGGAAGAAAGGGAGGGGAGGAAAGGAAAGGAAGAGAGGGAGGGAGGAAGGAAGGAAGGGAAAGAAGGAAGGAAAGGAGGGAGGAAGGAAGGAGGGAGGGAAGGAAAGAAGGAAGGTAGGAAAAGAGGGAGGAGGGAAGGGAGGAAAGGAAGGGGAGAAGGAAGGAAAAGAGAGAGGAAAGGAAAGGGAAGGAAAGAAGGAAGGGGAGAAGAAAGGAGGAAAGGAGGAAGAGAAGAAGGAAGGATGGACAGGAGGGAGGAAGGAAGGAAGGAAGGAAGGAGGGAGGAAGGAAAGGAGGGAGGAAGGATCTGCTTTCCTTCCCTCTTTCCATCCATCCTCCCATCCTCCCTTCCTTCTTTCATGTATGTATAACTTTCCTATTAATAATGGAGGTTAGATAAAACAGGTATTAGTCTTAGGGGAATCCCAAGTGCCCAAGTCATGCATGTATATAGTATTTAATAGTAAATGGACTGTACTTATAGAGGGAGGAAAGGAAGGAAGGGAAGGAGGAAGGACGGAAAGGAGGGAGGGAGGGAGGAAAGGAAGGAAGGAAGGAAGAAGGAAGGAAAGGAGGAAGAGAGGAAAGAGGAAGGAAGGGAGGAAAAGAGGGAGGGAGGAAGGAAGGAAGGAAGGAAGGAAGGGAGGGAGGAAGGAAGGAAGGGAGGAAAGAGGAAGGAAGGAAGTGGGGAAAGAAGGAAATGAAGGAAGGAACAAAGGAAGGGAGGAAAGGAGGAAAGAAGGAAGGAAGGAAAAGAGGGAGGAAGGAAGGAAGGAAGGAAGAAAGGAAGGCAGGAAATGAGGAAGGAAGGAAGGAAGGGAGGAAAGAGGAAGGAAGTGTGAAAGAAGTGTGAAAAAAGAAAATGAGGAAGGAAGGAAGTAACAAAGGAAGGAAGTAAGGAGAGGAAAGAAGGAATGAGGAAGGAAGGAAGGAGAGAAGGAAGGAAGGAACAGTCAAAAGAGTTAGGGTCAATTTGACCCGGGAGCACAACAGGAGGGTTAAAGCGCTTTTACCCTGCAAGTGTAACTGTCTGCGTTGTGTTGTGTGAAGTATGGACCAACACTCTTCCACTCTGGACCGTTTATTGCCTGAATACAGCATGAAAATCCACTGGTCAGTCACGTAGGCACAGCAATGTTAACCCTCCTGTCGTCCTCCCGGGTCAAATTGACCCCATCTTTGACTGTTCCTTCCTTCCTTCCTTCCTTTCTTCCTTCCTTCCTTCCTTCCTTCCTACCTTCCTTCCTTCCTCTTGCTTTAATTTTTCCTTCGTTCTTCCCCATCTTCCATACATCTTTCCTCACTTCCTTCCTTCCTTCCCTTTCCTTCCTCCTTTCCTTCCTTCATTCTTGTCTTCCTTCCATTCCTTCCTTCTCTCCTTACTTCCATCCTCCCTTCTTGTCTTCCTTCCTTTCCTTCCTTCCTCCCTTCCTTCTCTCCTTACTTCCATCCTCTTTTCCTCTATCCCTCCTTCCCTTCCTTCCTTCCATCCTCCCTTCTTGTCTTCCTTCCTCCTTTCCTCCCTTCCTTCCTCCTTTCCTCCCTTCCTCCCTTCCTTCTGTCCTTCCTTGACCTGAGGACAACAGGAGGGTTAAGGCACAGCTCTATAGAAAAGTTAGCAAACGTTAGCTTAGCTTAGGCGCTAAGGAAGCTAACTGCTGACAAAATATGAATAATTTGACACATTAAAGTGAGAAGAATGCCGTCGCCACTTTCTGTAATATAGTCGGACATAATATCATGATAGCTGTGTCACTGAATTATGTTATTTTGACAGATTTAATGTAACGCTGTGATCCATGTAAGCTACCATGAGCTCAATCCTCTCATACTGGCACTGAGGAGAGGAGAGGCCCGCGGTGCAAACCAATGGGAATTCATAAAGCCCAATTTCCACTGAGTCCGGCAGCGGCGCGTTACAGCTGCGCCGCGGTCACCGGAGCTGATAGGTAACACTATAATCAATGAGAGTGTTTCCACCGGGAACGTTTCAGCAGCGTGTCAGCAACGTCTCAGCAGCGGCTCTCCGCACCGCAGCGCTATCGATAGGTAGCATTTCTATTTTTGACGGAGCCGTTGCCAACTCGCGACAAGCTCAACAGAGCAGATTGCACCAGACAGGAAGTCAGACACTGAATCGGCATAATAAAACTTCCGTTTTTCAAAATAAAACAACCCGTGCAGCCTCCCGATCGTATTTCAGCAACAAACAGGAATAAAACAGACAGATGAAGACTCCATCTAGCTACGTAGCTACTGATACATGGGGTAAGCACAAACATCAAAGAAAATTACCAAATCAACCAAAATTGAGCAAGTTAACAAAATCGAGCTGTTTAGTTGTGCTGCTACTACAGTAATTACGGTAGACTAGCTACTACAGTAATTACGGTAGACTAAAGGCACTCTTTCAGATTTGATTGGGCTGCCGTAATTACTGTATTAACAGTGCAACTTCATTTTAAAAGGCAGCTTTCTCCACCAGAGCATGCTCCGGTCCGCTGCTGTAACGCTCCCGGTGTGAGTTGACGCCGGGCAGAGGACGGAGCTAAACCGTAGCACAGCTGTTCCGCGCCGCTGACGGACCCGGTGGAAATCCCACATAATACAGGTAAAATGTGATTGGAGGCAAGTAGAATCAACAATAAGTAACAAAAACTCTTTTACACAAGTCATATTTACCCACTCACACACATTCATATGCTGTTGGTGCAGCTAATCGGGAGCAATTAGGGGTAAAGTATGTTGCCTAATAGTACGTTGACATGTGGACCTGAAGATTTTGCAATGCTAATAATAATAATAATAAGATTAACATGCAATAAGAATCAACAAGTAAATAGTCTCACTTAGGCATGGGGCGGTATGATAACCATAAGCAAAAATATCACGGTTTCACGGTATTGCGGTATTACGATTTAACCTGAATCTGTAATGACAGTGTGAGGGGTCGTGATACTCTACGCTGCAGCTGCACCACCTGAGGGATTTCTGACCAGCACTTCCTGACTTGACCAGACAAAAAACAGCTCATACCTTAGGAACGGTATGACAGAAAATTTGGCGGTTTCGGTTATCGTGACTTTTCATATCGTGGTATATGTTTCTCCATGAAGCACAGGCAACACAAGTAGCTTTCTTGACACGGGTTTATTCTTAATCTTCGAATCCACCGTGAAAACTACACGAATAAAGACACAGTTAGCAAAATAAAACATATATAATATGTGCAGAATACTTCTAAAAGTACACAAAATAAACATAAATTACCTCGTTGGCTGCGTGCTGATTCAAGAGAAAATCTTCCAAGTCTTCTTCTTTTAACATTTCTTAAATGTCTTTTACCCTCTCATAGGATATAACTTAATGTGCATGCATCTGCACCAATGCTTTTTTCTTTTTTCTTTTCTCTCAAGCTAGAACAGCGCCACCAACCTTCCAAAATAAAGGTTGTGATTTCACAATAAAACTATGTTTAAATTAACATAAAAATGAGAAATATAACTGAAATACTTTGTAGAATACAATCATACCGTTACATATTACCAACAACAGTTACAGTATACCTTGAACACGGTTATCATCCCATGCCTAGTCTCACTAGATCTCTATTTACTGAAGTTTGAGGATTTCTAAACTTACACCCCCTTTACATTTAGTCAGGGACACACACGCCTTACTGATGGGTGCTATATAAAGCTTTTATTTAAAGTGGGATTTGTCTTTAGATAAGATAAGGTAAGGTAAGACAAGACAAGACGTACTTTAGTTATCCCCCACAGGAGAAACTGAATGTCCCCCTCACATAAAGACAGTGTGATGTAATGTAAAGGGAGGAACCAGCAGCAGCACTCAGCATGATCAGTGTGATGTTAATGAACTATAAACAGAGCAGGGTGTGGTGCTCCTGAAACCAAATAAACACATGACTTTAGATCAGGGGTGTCAAACATGTGGCCCGTGGGCCAGAACCGGCCCGCTGAGGGGTGCAATCCGGCCCACTTTCCTTCCTGTGTTCTTTTCCTTCCTTCCATCTGTCCTTCCTTCCTTCCTTCCTTCCTTCCATCTGTCCTTCCTTCCATCTGTCCTTACTCCCTTTCTTCCTTCCTTCTTTCCTTCCATGAGTCCTTCCTCCCTTTCTTCCTTCTGTCTTTCCCCCCTTTCTTCCTTCCTTTCTTCCTTCTGTCCTTCCTTCTTTCCTTCCATGAGTCCTTCCCCCCTTTCTTCCTTCCTTCTTTCCTTCCATCTGTCCTTCTTCCCTTTCTTCCTTCTGTCCTTCCTTCTTTCCTTCCATCTGTCCTTCCTCCCTTTCTTCCTTCTGTCCTTCCTACCTTTCTTCCGTCTGTCCTTCCTCCCTTTCTTCCTTCTGTCCTTCCTACCTTTCTTCCTTCTTCTTTCCTTCCTTCCTTCCTTCTTTCCTTCCATCTTTTTTAATGATCCGGCCCACATGAGATCAAATTGGTCTGTATGTGGCCCTTGAATGAAAATGAGTTTGACACCTCTGCTTTAGATGTTGGTGAATCCTTGAGGGTAACCCATGCTGTTCACTGTATTCATCTATATAAAAAACATGACATGGAAAATAATAATTAGGTTATCATTGATTAAAAATACAAGTAATAATCAGAATATTAATCAGTGACTTTTTTAATCATCAAAAATCATTTTATCTCCAGCTTCTGTGATATGAAGATTTGTTCCTTTCTTCTTTTTTTTTAATTTCATTGTAAACTTTTTGAGTGTATTTGTTGCTGTTTCACTGCTGGGAGAATCTGAAACAATCTTAATCCTTAATCCATCCTCCTCATCCTCCTCATCCTCCTCATCCTCAGGGAAATAAGCATTTTATTTCATTTCCTGACCTTTTTATAGCACAAACGATTAACCAAGAAAACAAAGATACAGAGATTAATCTTTAGGGGAATTTTAACCTTTTCTACTCATGTTCTTGTTAACCCTCCTGTTGTGCTCGAGTCAAGGAAGGAAGGGAGGAAGAAGGAAGGATGGAAGGGAGGAAGAAGGAAGGAAAGGAGGGAGGAAGGAAGGGAGTAAAGGAAAGGAGGGAGGAAGGAAGGAAGATAGGAGGGAGGGAGGAAAGAAGAAATGAGGGAAGGAGGGAGGGAGAAAGGAAAAGAGGAAGGGAGGAATGAAAGAAGGACAGAGGAAGGGAGGAAGGAAGGAAATAAGGACAGAGGAAAGAAGGAAGGTAATGGGGAGGGAGGGAGGAAGGAAGGAAGGAAGGAAGGCAGGAAGGAAGGAAGGAAGGAATGAAGGAATGAAAGAAGGAAGGGAGGAGGGGAGGAGGGAAGAAAGGAGGGAAGGAAAGAAGGAGGGAGGAAGGAAGGAAGGAAGGAAGGAAGGAAGAGAGGAAAGAAGAAACAGTCAAAACAGACAGGGTCAATTTGACCCAGGAGGACGACAGGAAAGTTAATATACTGTAAGTTCCTGCTCTGATCTGTCTATGAAGGCAGCTGCAATATCATATTGTGCAAATATAGAAAACCTTTTCTACTCATTTTCTCTCCTTAACCCTCCTGTTGTACTCGAGTCAAGGAAGGAAGGAAAGGAGAAGGAAGGAAAGGAGGGAGGAAGGATGGATGAAAGAAGGAAGGAAAGGAGGAAAGAAGGGAGGGAGGACAGGAGGGAGGAAAGGAAAGAATGGAGGAAGGAAGGAAAAGAGGAAGGAAGGTAGGAGGGAGGGAAGTAAGGAAGGCGAGGATGGTAGAAAGGAAGGAAGGACGGAAGGAAAGAAGGGAGGAAGGAAGGAAGGAGGAAAGACGGTAGGAGGGAGGGAAGTAAGGAAGGCGAGGATGGTAGAAAGGAAGGAAGGAAAGAAGGAAGGAAGGAAGCAGAGAGGGAAGTAAGGGGGGAAGGTAGGAAGGTAGGAGGGAGGAAAGGAAAGAAGGGAAGAAGGAAAGAAGGAAGGGAGGATGGGAGGATGGAAGGAAGGATGGTAGGAAGGAAGGAAGGAAGGAAGGAGAGAGGGAAGGAAAGAAGGGAGGAAGGATAGAAGGGAGGAAGGAAAGAAGGGAGGAAGGAAAGGAAGGAAGGTAGGAAGGAGGGAAGGAAGGAAAGAAGGGAGGAAGGAAAGGAAGGAAGGAAAGTAGGAAGGAAATAAGGAAGGGAGGAGAGAAGGAGGGAGGGAGGAAGAACAGATGGAAGTAAGGACAGATGGAAGGAAGGAAAGGAAGGAAGGACAGGGGAAATAAGGGAGGAAGGAAGGAAGGAAGGAAGGAAAGATATTTTGTAAGGGTTAATGTGTCTGGTTTCTACTCAACTCTCAGACTTTTTTTTTTTATAATTACAGTATGTACAGTTTTTATTCTCCTGCTTGTTCACAACGCTGAATAAATATAATAAAGATCAACTAATTAAAATGAATCAGAGCGTAATGTTCAGTTGTATTTTCTTCCCTTTGTTTTTCCTCTCAGCATCACATAAGCCAATTTCCTGCTAGTATTTGAGTTTTCTTGTATTTGCCTGTTGATTTCTTATTTATTATGCTTTTTATTTTGAGAAGAAGGAGAAGAAGGAGGAGGAGGAGGAGGAGGAGGAGGAGGAGGAGGAGGAGGAGGAGGAAGTGTATTGCAAATGACAGTTTTTCGATGGAAATCCAGTTTATCCAATTCAACCGTGTCGTGTGTTTTCCGTTTATTCTACTCCCAACACATCGAGAAATCATCGGAGGAGCTTTTCGACACCCACAGAAGCAGAAAATAAACCAGAGTGTAGTAACTGGATCTGCAATGCACATATCAAAACAAGTGAAATAAGCTTGATTATTAATATTTAGAGCATTTTTCCACCTTATAGTCTGTGTAAAGTAAGAATAAATATGTGTTCTGAGTTTGACATACCACAGAAAAGTGTGTTGTTAACCACCCTGCCAAATTTGAATGATTAAAAAAATCGCCAAATATATAAAATTAGGCTTCAAAGTTGTGTAAAAATCAGCCTCTTTATCTGCTCCCAAACGCTGTGGGCGTGGCCTCCGAGTCTGCTGAAGCCCCGCCCCCTACCAAGTGTCACCTGTCAATCAAAGTCACCACCTCTACCAGAAACATGGACGCTACGCCTGAGAGCTTTCTGCTGCTAACTCGGCTGCTAACTCACGGCTAGCTCGGCTGCTAACTTGGTGGCTAGCTCGGCGGCTAACTCAGCTAACTGGCTAACTGTAGACTGTAGTAATAGTAGTGTGAATGTATTTATACCTCTACAGCAGCAGGGGCGGGTTTATGCTAATTTTCAGACCCGCCCACTACCAAGTGTCAACTGTCAATCAAAGTCACTACCTCTACCAGAAACATGGACGCTAGGTCTGAGAGCTTTCTGCTGCTAACTCAGCTGCTAACTCACGGCTAGCTCGGCGGAAGCTGAATCAGATCTAATAGATGAAGTAGACTTTGCCAACAATGTGAGCAGGCTGAAACCCAGCGATGTGTTTATCTCCAGGTTGGTGATAACAGATCTATTGTGTGTGTGTGTGGAGAAATGACTGTAGTTATCTAAATGAAGGCTGTGAAGCGAGTCAGAAAACATACTGCTAAGAAAAGTTCTGCTCTGAGCCTGGATTGTTAAGTTATTAGTGTAATTACAAATGAGCAGCTGCTGGATGTCTGAATGAGGTTTTCTTACTTTTCTCTCTTCCTAGCTCAATCAGTCATTTTCAAACTCAGTAAAACTTTCAAAAAGGTTTTATAATGTCACTCAATATCTTACTCCCTCCTTCCTTCTTTCCTTCTTTCCTCCCTCCTTTCCTTCCTTCTTCCTTCCTTACTTTCCTTGCTTCCTGTTGTCCTCCCGGGTCAAATTGACCCCGTCTGTTTTGACTGTTCGTTCTTTCCTCCCTCCCTCCTTCTCTCTTTCTTTCCTTCCTCCATCCCCCTTTCTTCCTTCCTCCCTTCCTTCTTTCCTTTCCTACTTGACTTCCTCCTGTCCTTTTTTCCCCTTCCTTCCCTCTCCGTCCTTCCTTCCTTCCTTTCCTTCCTCCCTTCCTTCTTTCCTTTCCTCCCTTCCTTCCTCCCTCTTTTCCTCCCTTCCGTCTGTCCTTCCTCCCTCCCTCCCTCCTTCTCTCTTTCTTTCCTTCCTCCATCCCCCTTTCTTCCTTCCTTCCTTCCTTCCTTCTTTCCTTACTCCATCCCCTTTTCTTCCTTCCTTCTGTCCTTCTTTTCTTTCCTTCCCTCCGTCATTCCTCCCTTCCTTCCTTTCTTTCCTTTCCTTCCCTCTCCACCCCCATTTCCTCCCTCCTTTCCTTCCTTCCTTCCTCCCTCCTTTCCTTCCTTTCTTCCCTCTTTCCTTCCTTTCTTCCTTCATTCCTTCCTCCTTCCCTCCTTTCCTTCCTTCTTCCTCCCCTCCTTCCTTTCCTTCCTTCCTTTGTTCCTTCCTTTCCTTTCCTCCCTTCCTTCTTCCCTCCTTTCCTTCCTTTCTTCCTTCCTTCCATCCTTCCTTCCTTAACTCGAGGACAGCAGGAGGGTTAAGACACACTTGAAAAACTGTGAATTTATCCTTTAATATCATAAGAAATGTTCTGAGTCTGCTGCACCAAACTCAAGTTGAGAATCTTAAATTTCAAAGAGAGGGATGTGTCCTGCACCTGTCCTGTCCTCCACACACACACACACACACACACACACACACACACACACTCCCAGCCAGGATCCTCCATCCACTTCCATTACGTTCCTCATCTTACAGCAGGCCTGGATCAGTTTCCTGAGCAGCTGAGTAACAGCCGGTGCCAGGAGTTCAGAGCACAGCGCACACACACCATGGTGAGATCATTACCGAATCCTCTTTTGAAGCTTCACCTTGATTTCACCTGCTATATACTGTACTGTAACCTGCTCTCTGCTTCTCTGCTCTCTGCTCTCTTTCCTTCACTCATGCTGTTTGTTTTCTCTCCTTTCATCACAGGCTAAGTTCCTGACGCACGATCAGATCAACGGTAAGACTCTCATTCATTTCACATTAGACAGGGATTACAGGAGAAGGGAAGTAAGTGTGCACAAATCCAGGCATTTTTATTCAAGTGCAAGACAATGCATTACACTGCAGCACAGATAGGAATTAGTCATGATTGCAGTGTGTTGGGGGGGGGGGGGGGTCTTTTTTTATGGCATTCTTCTCCCTGCAGCCAGTAGCAGCGGTGTTAGGATTGAATCAGACAGCAGAGTTTTTCCGTGCTCCTGCCTCTATATCAGAGGTGTCAAACTCATTTTCATTCAAGGGCCACATACAGCCCAATTAGATCTCATGTGGGCCGGATCATTAAAAAAGATAGAAGGAACAAGGGAAGAAGGGAAGGAAAAGAAGACAGGAAGGAACAAAGGAAGGGAAGGAAGGATAAAAGAAAGAAAGAAAGAAAGAAAGGGATTAGGACAGAAGGAAGTAAGGAAGGAAGGAAGGAAGGCAGTAAGGAAGGAAAAAAGAAAGAAAGGGAGGAAGGACAGAAGGAAGGAAGGAAGGAAGAAAGAAAGAAAGGGATTAGGACAGAAGGAAGGAAGGAAGGACAGATGGAAGTAAGGAAGGAAGGAAGGAAGGCAGTAAGGAAGGAAAAAAGAAAGAAAGGGAGGAAGGACAGAAGGAAGGAAGGAAGGAAGGAAGGAAGGATAAAAGAAAGAAAGAAAGAAAGGGATTAGGACAGAAGGAAGGAAGGAAGGACAGATGGAAGTAAGGAAGGAAGGAAGGAGGCAGTAAGGAAGGAAAAAAGAAAGAAAGGGAGGAAGGACAGAAGGAAGGAAGGAAGGAAGGATAAAAGAAAGAAAGAAAGAAAGGGATTAGGACAGAAGGAAGGAAGGAAGGACAGATGGAAGTAAGGAAGGCAGTAAGGAAGGAAAAAAGAAAGAAAGGGAGGAAGGACTGAAGGAAGGAAGGAAGGATAAAAGAAAGAAAGAAAGAAAGAGATTAGGACAGAAGGAAGGAAGGAAGGACAGATGGAAGTAAGGAAGGAAGGAAGGAAGGCAGTAAGGAAGGAAAAAAGGAAGAAAGGGAGGAAGGACAGAAGGAAGGAAGGAAGGATAAAAGAAAGAAAGAAAGAAAGGGATTAGGACAGAAGGAAGGAAGGAAGGACAGATGGAAGTAAGGAAGGAAGGAAGGAAGGCAGTAAGGAAGGAAAAAAGAAAGAAAGGGAGGAAGGACAGAAGGAACAAAGGAAGGGAAGGAAGGATAAAAGAAAGAAAGAAAGAAAGGGATTAGGACAGAAGGAAGGAAGAAAGGGAGGGAGGAAAGGAGGAAGGAAAGAAGGAAGGAAGGAAAAAGAAAGAAAGGGAGGAAGGACAGAAGGAAGGAAGGAAGGAAGGAAGGATAAAAGAAAGAAAGAAAGAAAGGGATTAGGACAGAAGGAAGGAAGGAAGGACAGATGGAAGTAAGGAAGGAAGGAAGGAAGGAAGGCAGTAAGGAAGGAAAAAAGAAAGAAAGGAAGGAAGGAAGGATAAAAGAAAGAAAGAAAGAAAGGGATTAGGACAGAAGGAAGGAAGAAAGGGAGTAAGGAAGGAAAAAAGAAAGAAAGGGAGGAAGGACAGAAGGAAGGAAGGAAGGATAAAAGAAAGAAAGAAAGAAAGGGATTAGGACAGAAGGAAGGAAGGAAGGACAGATGGAAGTAAGGAAGGAAGGAAGGAAGGAAGGCAGTAAGGAAGGAAAAAAGAAAGAAAGGGAGGAAGGACAGAAGGAAGGAAGGAAGGAAGGAAGGAAGGAAGGAAGGATAAAAGAAAGAAAGAAAGAAAGAAAGGGATTAGGACAGAAGGAAGGAAGGAAGGACAGATGGAAGTAAGGAAGGAAGGAAGGCAGTAAGGAAGGAAAAAAGAAAGAAAGGGAGGAAGGACAGAAGGAAGGAAGGAAGGATAAAAGAAAGAAAGAAAGAAAGGGATTAGGACAGAAGGAAGGAAGGAAGGACAGATGGAAGTAAGGAAGGCAGTAAGGAAGGAAAAAAGAAAGAAAGGAAGGAAGGACAGAAGGAAGGAAGGAAGGATAAAAGAAAGAAAGAAAGAAAGGGATTAGGACAGAAGGAAGGAAGAAAGGGAGGGAGGAAAGGAGGAAGGAAAGAAGGAAGGAAGGAAAAAGAAAGAAAGGGAGGAAGGACAGAAGGAAGGAAGGAAGGATAAAAGAAAGAAAGAAAGAAAGGGATTAGGACAGAAGGAAGGAAGAAAGGGAGGGAGGAAAGGAGGAAGGAAAGAAGGAAGGAAGGAAGGAAAAAGAAAGAAAGGGAGGAAGGACAGATGGAAGAGAGGGAGGAATGAAGGAAGGAAGAAAGGAAGGAAGGACAGACGGACAGACAGACAGACAGACAGACAGAGGGCCGGATTAGATCCCTTGGCGGGCTGGTTTTGGCTCACGGGCCGCATGTTTAACACCCCTGCCTCTATACAAAGCAGCACTTGTTCCCGTTCAAGCTTGAGCAGATTCACACGCAGCAGTGATCTGTTGGCTGCCTTCCTCGACCTGCTAATGTGATTAAACACAAAGGCTGCGCTATCTGAACACAGTTTTCAGACTAATGAGGAGGAGACAACTAAATGGAGATTATTGTCTCTGCATGAAAAGGACCGAGGTGCTATTGTTGTGTGCTCTTCTGCTTTTGTAATTAACAAAACCGTCCAATAATGGTTTAAAAATATTTGCATAATTAAAGTTGGATGAAAAGTTTAATGAAAGCAACGTGATAAAAAACTCTCTATCCGAACACAGTTTTCAGACTAATGAGGGAGAAAGAAGGAAGGAAAGGAGGGAGGAAGGAAGGAAGTATGGAAGGAAAGGAGGGAGGAAGGAGGAAGGAGGAAAGAAGGAAGGAAGGAGGGAAGAAAGGAGGAAGGGAGGAAAGAGAGAGGAAGGAAAGAAAGAGAGAAGGAGGGAGGGAGGAAGGAATGATGGAAGGGAGAAAGAAGAAGGAAAGGAGGGAGGAAGGAGGAAAGGAGGAAGGAAGGAGGGAGGGAGAAAGGAAAAGAGGAAGGGAGGAAGGAAGGAAAGGAGGAGGCAAGGAAGGAAGGAGGGAAGGAAAGAAGGAAGGGAGGAAAGAGAGAGGAAGGAAAGAAAGAGAGAAGGAGGGAGGGAGGAAGGAATGATGGAAGGGAGAAAGAAGGAAGGAAGGAGGGAGGGAGGGAGGGAGAAAGGAAAAGAGGAAGGGAGGAAGGAAGGAAAGAAGGACAGAGGAACGAGGAGAATGAGGAGACAACTAAATGGAGATTATTGTCTCTGCATGAAAAGGACCGAGGTGCTATTGTGTGCTCTTCTGCTTTTGTAATTAACAAAACGGGATGTTCTCATTTCCCCGGGAAAAAGGTTGAGACATTGACGTAATATGCCTCGGCAAGACGACGTCCAATAATGGTTTGAAAATATTTGCATAATTAAAGTTGGATGAAAAGTTGAATGAAAGCAACGTGATAAAAAAAGCTCTCTGGGTGTTTCTGCAGTGTCATTACAGGCTTTATATGTGCAATGTGCATTTTACTGCTGTGTTGTAGAGATGGAAATGAACATGCAATTCACAGAAGATGTTGCAAAATGAGAGCATGTATATTGAGCAGTAGGAAGGAAGGAAGGGAGGAAGGGAGGAAAAAGGAAGGAAGGGAGGAAGGAAAGGAGGACAGAAGAAAGAAGGAAGGTATTCATTCATTTTCATTGATGCAAAACTACTCTAACCAGTTACTTTACTCAGAAGATAATGCTGTAATTTAGTTACTTTTTAATGGCAGTAACTTTGTAATGTAATTAATTACTTTTAAAAGTGACATTCCCCAACACTGATCATGAAAAACAACAAAAGGCACTTTAAATATCGTCTAATAACAGATACATAATAACAGGACCAGGCAGTGAACGCACCACAAAACAAAAACTAGGACCTAAAAGAAGCTATAAACCTGCTTTCATTTGACTTTCATTTAAAATATTTCACAGGAAACTGGATTACATACTTCCTTGATGCTTTTTTTTTGTTAACCCTCATCATCATCATCATCATCATCATCATCATCATCATCATCAGAGCAGGATCACACCAATGATAAACAGTAATGATGAGAGCAGGAAAAACTAAAACTGAACACAGAAATGGTCTAAAATATCCTCCCTCCCTCCTTTCCTTCCTTCCTTCCTTCCTTCCTCCCTTCCTTCCTCCCTCCCTCCCTCCCTCTCTCCTCCCTCCTTTCTTTCCTTCCTTCCTTCCTCCCTCCCTCCCTCCTTACTCCTTTCCTTCCTTCCTCCCTCCCTCCCTCCCTCCATACTCTTTTCCTTCCTTCCTTCCTTCCTTCCTTCCTTCCTCCCTCCTCCCCTTCCTTACTCCTTTCCTTCCTTCCTCCCTTCCTCCCTCCTTACTCCTTTCCTTCCTTCCTTCCTTCCTTTCTTACTCTTTTCCTTCCTTCCTTCTTTCCTTTCCATCCTTCCTTCCTTCCTTCCTTCCTCCCTCCTTTCCTTACTTCTTTCTCCATTCCATCATTCCTTCCTCCCTCCTTCCTTCTCTCTTTCTTTCCTTCCTCTCTCTTTCCTCCCTTCCTTCTTTCCTTCCCTCCTTCCTTCCTCCTTTCCTCTGTCCTTCTTTTCCTTCCTTCCTCCCTTCTTCTTTTCCTTTTTTTCGTTAAGACTTTATTTAATATGATGCCACATTTCAGCCTGAAGATCCTCGTCAGGCAGTAAAAACCTCAGCAGCGTACAGTATTAATGAAAGTATTAAGAAAGAAGCTCCACTGCAGTCTGTGTGTCTGTGTGTGTGTAATCCTTTCTGAACCTTCAACCACTCTTTCATTTAAACTTCCTGTCGTCCTCCCGGGTCAAATTGACCCCTTCTGTTTTGAATGTTCCTTCTTTCCTCCCTTACTTCCTTCCTTTTTTTCCAACCCTTCCTTCCTTCCTTTCTTCTATCCTTCCTTCCTCCCTCCCTCCCTCCCTCCCGTCCTTCCTTCCTCCCTCCTTTCTTTCCTTCTTCCTCCCTCCTTCCTTTCCTCCTTCTTCCTCCCTTCCTTCCCCTCCTCCCTCCTTCCCTTCCTTCTTCCCTCCTTTCCTTCCTACCTTCCTCCCTCCCTCCTTTCCTTCCTACCTTCCTCCCTCCTTCCGTTCCTTCCTTCTTACTCCTTTCCTTCCGTTCCTTCCTTCTTACTCCCTTCCTTCCGTTCCTTCCTTCTTACTCCCTTCCCTTCCTTCCTTCCTCCCTACCTCCTTTCCTTCCTTCTTTCCTTCCTTCCTTCCTTCTTTCCTTCCTTCTTTCCTTCCTTCCTTCCTTACTTTAGGAGCAAATGACATAACTAGTAAGGATTTTTTATATCTAAATATCTAATTTTCCACTCCTGCCTGTTTAAGGGTTAATACCGGCTAGGATGTGCAAATCTCTGCTGCTCTCCGGTCTAACTTTCTTTACAAAGCTCTGGTGGTTAAACAAATCATCTGTGTGTGTGTGTGTGTGTGTGTGTGTGTGTGTGTGTGTGTGTGTGTGTGATCATCTCATGTCCTTGCAGAGTTTAAGGAGTGTTTCTCTCTGTACGACCGCCAGCGAAAAGGAAAGATTGCAGCCAAGGAGCTGATCGTAGTGATGCGATGCCTCGGGTCGAACCAACACCCTCCGAAGTCCAACGACACCTGCTGAGTCACAGCATAGGTACACCTGTCACTCACTGTGTGTCCCATCCAGGCGGGGAGTACCTATCCTCTGAAATGAGGCCAATGCGGAAGTAACTTAGAGCTGCATTCTATCAAAAGGCCACCAGGGGGCGACCGTCTCTATACAAGTCAATGGAGAATTCACCAACTTCTCACTTGATTTCTAACCTCAGTAAACGTTTTCAAAATGTGTTTATGGTCTCAATCGCTAGTTTAAAGCCTTCTTCAATGCAGTATGATGTTCATTTGGGACATTTTGGCCTCCCTGATTTTATATTTGACGATAAAGCAGGCTACGTGGCTACGTTGTGATTGACCAATGTCCTTGAGATCCAGCCCTCGCAACCAATCGCAGCCTCCCCGCTCCGCCGTTAGTCCCGCCCATACTTCCGTCCATGACTCCGCCTCATGCCCATATAAGTAGAATCCGTGTTTTTATTTTTCCCAGCATGCACCTGAAATTTTCAAGATGGCGCTGCCTAGATTCGAAACTATTGGCTTCCGAGCAGCAGTCCACAAACCAATGGGTGACGTCACGGATGTTACGTCCATTTCTTTTATACAGTCTATGGTCCCATCAACCTGATTTTAAAGGAGCTGTATGTAACAAATATATTCCAAGTAATCATAAATGGCCCTAAAATGTAACCAGACATTAAGGAATCATGTTAATTTCAAACACTGATATCACTGACAGTAGTAGTCCAGTTGATGGAAGGGAGAAAGAAGTAAGGAAAGGAGGGAGGAAGGAAGGAAGGAAGGATGGAAGGAAAGGAGGGAGGAAGGAGGAAAGAAGGAAGGAAGGAGGGAGTGAGGGAGAAAGGAAAAGAGGAAGGGAGGAAGGAGGGAAAGAAGGACAGAGGAAAGGAGGAAGCAAGGAAGGAAAGAAAGAAGGACAGAGGAAAGAAGGAAGCAAGGAAGGAGGGAGGGAGCGGAGGGAGAAAGGAAAAGAGGAAGGGAGGAAGGAAGGACAGAGGAAAGGAGGAGGCAAGGAAGGAAGGAGGGAAGGAAAGAAAGAGAGAAGGAGGGAGGGAGGAAGGAATGATGGAAGGGAGAAAGAAGTAAGGAAAGGAGGGAGGGAGGAAGCCAGAATATTCACATTTGAAAAGCTCAGTTGCAGCCCTCAAGTAATGTTTATGTTGTCATTCTGTGTTTTGGCCTGATGCTCCACCCACCACCACCTATCTACCAATCACCAAGTCAGTACTGATGCTCCACCCACCACCACCTAGCTACCAATCACCAAGTCAGTACTGATGCTCCACCCACCACCTATCTACCAATCACCAAGTCAGTACTGATGCTCCACCCACCACCTAGCTACCAATCACCAAGTCAGTACTGATGCTCCACCCACCACCACCTAGCTACCAATCACCAAGTCAGTACTGATGATCCACCCACCACCTAGCTACCAATCACCAAGTCAGTACTGATGCTCCACCCACCACCTATCTACCAATCACCAAGTCAGTACTGATGCTCCACCCACCACCTAGCTACCAATCACCAAGTCAGTACTGATGCTCCACCCAGCACCTGTCTACCAATCACCAAGTCAGTACTGATGCGCCACCCACCACCGAGCTACCAATCACCAAGTCAGTACT